>NC_056736.1:406038427-406193858 GCF_019279795.1 Protopterus annectens
ATGGCTACCTGAGTTTTCGTTTCCGAACTGAAGTTGACGTCTTCTAAAGCTAAGTACCCTGTTGGGGATCCTTTTTTTTTTGTTCTAACCAATGTCAGAAAAAGTTAACAATTGTCTTGCCTGTGGAAAGCAAATACCACACCGAGATTTCCATTCTTACTGCGTCACTTGTTTAGGCCCAGACCACGACGTCCCTCTCTGTCACTTTTGTGCTTTGTTCAACATCAGAACTATACGTCATCGAGCCCTTATTGTAGCTAAATATTTTCTCTCTCAGTCCTCTTATTCTGTTATGGCTTCGGTAAGCCATCCGATTACCGATCTGCCAAAAAAACATAAGGATATAGATAGAGACAGGACCGCACAGGTCCCAAACTGCCGACGATGCTTCCGTTAAACAAGTCTTCAGTTCTCCGGTCCTCAGTGAGGCGCATTCGCAGCCCCTGATGCCTGCTTCTGTGGATTCACAGGCCGCTACCAAGACCCGTTTGGAGTCCAGAATGCTGCGAGACTCTTCTTCGACTAAGGATCCTGCTGATGTCTCTACCTTGGATGGGTCCAGAGCCGCTGAGCAGGCACTGACTTCCGAGAAAGTTCTTTGCACTACCGATAGTCGACACAAACCAACGACTTCTTTCGCATCTTCAGTTCTTTCTAAAACCACCGAGTTTCTGAGGCCCAGGGTATGAACTACTCCTAAAAAAACAACAACCCAAGCTCAGGCACCTGCTTCCATGCCTCCGTCTCAAATGCTTAAAATGGAGGAAGACCTTATTATGCTTATTAGGGGAAGTCAGGCTACCCCTTCCAAAAGAGAGACTTGTCCCCAGTAGTTTTATCTGAACAGGAGTCTAATGACTCTGAGGTTTGTGAATATGAAGACATGCAACCCCTCTCTGCTTATGAGTATTCTGATGCAGAGGAATCCATTCCTTTTGCCTCTCCTCCCGAGGATTTTTCATGTGGTGAAAACCTACATACTTTAAGGGAGCATTTCCAATGGGAATGTCGGGACTATCCTCAGTCAAAAAAGAGACTCTGGGAATTCTTAGATTTACCACAGCACAGACCTTTAGCCATGTCTTAATGTTGTGGATGATGTTTTCATGGAATCCAGTTTGTCTCCTTACACCCTTCCTCCTGCTTCCAGGAAACCTGACAGGAACTACAGAGTCCTTGACTCTCACAAATTCCTTTTCAAAAATCCTACTGTTGAACCAGAAGTCCTCTCCCAAGGACCCAAAGAAATTAAAGCAACCTCAGCTAAAAACCCCACCCCCTCAGACAGGGATTCCCGAGCTTTAGACAGATGGGGTAAAAAAGTATACACCTCTGCAACTCTTGCTATTAGAGCACTAAATTGTCATTTTCACATGCTGAAATATCAGCAGCATACCATAGAACTCCTCAAACAAAAATATCTTCATTTCCCGCTTGTGCAGAAAATAAAGAATTACAAGAGCTTATGCATTCTGCAAGTCAAGTTACTAAGCACACCTTGCAATGTGGCTTTGACACCCTAGAAGCATCTTGCAGGGCAGCAGTCACTGGTTCTGTCCTTTGAAGGCATGCTTGGCTTAAGGAACACACCTTGCCAGATCATGTCAAATCAAAATTATTGGATGCACCATTGAACAAAGATAATTTGTTTGGCAACAAGGCAGAAGAGGTCTTAAAAAGATGGGAGAAAAAGCTAAATCTATGCAGACAGTTAAGACTTTACAGGTCCAGCCTCTGAGGTTCAGTAGGCATTGCCCCTCCAAGCCCTGGTCCTTTCCGGCCCCCTCCAGGCCAGCTTAGCCAAGTTCTGGCCCCCTCCAGGCCAGCTTAGCCAAGTTCCGGCCCCCTCCAGGCCAGCTTAGCCAAGACCCAGGGGAAGCAGTCCCCCCAGACAGCAGTCCCAGGGAATGCAGAGATCTAAGCAATGGAGTTCCTCCTCTTCAAAAACAGGGAGTGCCAAGCCACTTGCTTATGGTAAGAACTCACAATGACTTTACACCTCCACCCCTTACCTCTGCCCACCTGCTTGTACCCCTAGGAGGAAAACTCTCCTTCCATGCAAACAACTGGGCCTCTATTACCAATGACCGATGGGTCCTCATCATAGTGTCCCAGGGATACAAATTTTATTTCCACACTCTGCCAACCCCAGAAGGGTTCCCAGATCTTCCTCCAAACCAGTGGGCAGAGGCCAAAAAGCAAGTCCATTCCCTGCTCTCCATGAGGGCAATACAGCATGTTCCTGCAGACCGGATAGGCTAAGGTTTCTTTTCCAGACTCTTCCTGGTGCCCAATCCTTGATTTATCCATTCTAAACATCTTTCTGGTGATACCAAAATTCAAAATGCTCACCCTCCAGCAAGCTACTTCCTATGCTTTCCAAGGATGCTTGGTTAGACCTAAAAGAGGCCTACCTACACATCCCAGTCAGGGAATCTTGCAGGAAATATCTACGTTTCAGGGCAAGATCTGTGCACTTTCAGTTCTCTGTGCTTCCCTTTGGCTTATCCACTGCTCCCAGAGTTTTCACAAAATGCCTGGCTCCAGCTTGCAGACAAAGAAATATTCAAATTTAACCCTACTTAGACGATTGCCTGATTCAGGCAGACAGTCAGGAAAAGCTGTTACAACACCTGACCTTTGTAAAGGACCTGCTGACCTCCCTGGGGTATACTGTCAACTAAAAGGAATCAAAACTAGACCCCACACAAACAATTGTATTCCTGGGAGCAAGCCTGGATACAGCATCCCAGATGGCATTCCTTACTCCAGAAAAACAAGCCTACCTGACAGGCTGCCTCTTTCAACTAGCCACCAGAACCCAGTTATCTGCAAGGAAAATCCTGCAAGCCCTAGGGTTCATGGCCTCCTGCATTCTACTCATTCTTTATGCCAGACTGCGTATGAGTAAACTACAGTGGTACCTAAAAAGCCTTTGGTGTCAACACTCTCAAGACCTGGAAACTATCATACCTATGATACCCTGTCTAAGGAAAGATTTTCTTTGGTGGGCAGCAGCATGCAACCACAACAAGGGACTTCCCTTCTCACAACCCCATGCCGCGTAGACCCTCACCACAGACGCATCAGACTATGCCTGGGTTGCACACCTGGACGGCAGGTGCATTCAGGGCCATTGGAGCCCAAATCATAGGCATCTGCACATCAGCCAAAAATAGATGCTAGCTGTTCAGCACGCCTTGACAGCTTTCAGACTCCTACTCTTCCCCGGGGCCTCTAGTCATCAAAACAGACAACACCACAGTGATGTGGTATATCAACGAGTAGGGGGGACTCACTCTTATCCTCTCTGCAGGCTTGCCATGACCCTTTGACACACTGCCTCAGCCATGCAAATACACCTGCTTGCACAATTCCTGCCAGGCTCCCTAAACTCTCTGGCAGACAACATAAGCAGAAATCTGCTAGACACACACGAGTGGCAGCTAGACCACAGAACCTTCAACCTTGTAACCCAGAAATGGGGCACCCCGAAGGTAGACCTCTTTGCCTCCCACTCCAATCATCAGCTCAGCAAATTCTGCACCAGGGAACCTCACAGCAAGGCCTGGAAAGTGGATGCTCTATCCTTCCATTGGGTAAACCTCTTGATCTATGCATTTCCCCCTCTACTCATTTCAAGGGTACTGCTCAAAATAAGGGAGGAAAAACCAAGGGCAATCTTGATTGCCCTAGACTGGCCACACCAGCACTGGTACCCACTGCTGCCCAGCGTTTCACCCCTGCCACCATGGCACCTCCCAACACTCCTGTCAGTATTTTTTTATTTGTATTGATAAGTGCATTTAATAAGTGCTATTATCTTTGCCAGTGGGCAGCTTATGTTGTGGCTGAAAAGGGTCCTGGAACCCGTTCACTTTCCTGGTTAGCAAAGTATAAATAAATATGACATAGAAAGAAGGAGGGGGAACATGACAGAAATAATTGAACTAGTAAAGCTCATTTTAAGTCTGCATCCTTCATGAGACAGAAAAATCCTCCCACTGAAGGCATTGGGAAGTAGCATACAGACAGAGTCCTACTACTTGTCATTTGTAAATGTGCAGCAAAGATTATTTATTGCAGTGAGAGTTTTCACACCTCAGCATGAGAGCATGGGGGAGGGTTTATCAAGTTTGTTAGGACTACGCAAGACCCCTCTTACAAAAAGTTTTTTGTCTGCTATCTTTTGCTGCAAGTAGATAACAGCTATTTATAGCATAGAACAAGCTCTGGCAGACAGATACATGAGGCTCAGTCAGGCAAACAGAGAAGCAGCTCTTTCACAGAAGGTGTGTTTAAATGATAGTGCTTCAAAGTCCTGCCATTATATTTTAATGGCATGAGAAAACAGCACCACTTCCTTATGTCTGGCATGAGTCATATAAAGAGGACTTGAAATGTATTCTGGGAAGAAGGAAGGAAAGCAAGAAAATAAGTTCACGTTACCAAGGCAGGCCCCATCATCCGTCATTTTGAGAGAAACACATTAAAATTGTAAAAGAAGCACTTGGAGTGATTTTTGAGGCATTAAAATAGCTCAGAAACAAAGATGCAATGAAAAAAATATGTTTTTTTGAGTTCTAAGATGGAGTTTTCCTTTAAGCAGCAACAATCTCAAGTCAAAAATTGGCATGCAGTTGTTTTCACCTTAGAATGTGTGCTGGGAAGCAACATCAGCACAAGTGGGCTAGAACCTGACACATCTTGATGTGCATTTCTTTTGCCTGCACTCCAAAATTTGCCATTGTTTTACTTGTGGCGCTAAGTATTTGTTTTATTTTCCCAGTTTAAGATAAGAGCACCTTGCTGAATTGTTCAGGCAGTTTTAAATTGCTTTAAAATATAGATGAGGTCTTTAGTTGTCTGCCCATGTAATCTCATTTGATCTACACATCCCTTTGTTTGGTAACTGTAGTGATCTATTAATTATTGAAGCATTTCACTGAAGTATAATGCAGCAGAGACAGGTTTTTATACAACACAAAGACGGTCATTAAATGTGATAACATATTTATCCCCCAAAGAGTGATGAGGAAAGGTCATTGTGGTTTATGCAGGATTCTGTAATTAAACAAGTGGTGATTTGTTTTTTTTTTTTAATACATTTCTTGTGGCACTTTTGAAAAACAGGCTTGTATCTTTCATAAACTTCTATGGCATTTTAATATGGACAGTACTTTGGAAATTAAACATATTTGGAAAATATTTGTTATAGTGCTTTGAATTTTTTTATAACATAGCATAATTTCTTTTCAACTTTTAATATTGAGAAGACAATTTCAAACAAGCAAAAACAAGTCTTTAGTGTAATGTAGTTTCGCAATGTTTTGATCTTTTCCTGCGCAAGTTTGTCTGCTTTTCTTTTTGTGCATTCCCTTGTTTATGTTCTGTGTGTGTGTGATAGAAGTTTGAAACTGTGCTACAGGATGTTTGGAAGTATGTATCTAGTGTGATAGTGCATCACATGGTGCAAGACTATGGGCATGAACTTTGGCAACCATAGCAAACACATCTACTGGAAAACTACAGAGGGGGCAACATGTTCTGCTTTCCAATATGTAAGCCTTGGCCAGAGGAGAAGGTGATGTGATTAAAAAGCTTGCAAGTAATCTAGACGTTGCTCCAGTCACCTAACACACTATTTTTTAATATGAAGTTAGGGGTAGAAGTGTGCATATACTCTACACATAATGATCTCCATGGTCATATAGAACTGGCACAGATATGAATTTTCTGCATAAGGATTTTAATTTGCCTACTATTGTTGTATAGGCCATTACATCACACTACATCTGTTTAGTGGCAGACTGACAACTTGCACTGTTTTATGTCTTAAAATATTCTTGCATGTACTGTAAAATTGGTCATCGGTAAGAATTTCTAAATTTTGAAAAGTAAGGTCGTAGATCACATGGAACCTGCTTTTTGTTTGATGGCTCCATTCTATGCTTTGGGCCAAGTGTAGTTTCTGAGGTCTCTACAAAGCTCCTGAAACAGTCATCCTACAAAGAAAGAAAAGTAAGTACATAAATAAATCTGATATAAGCTCTCTAATTTGGGCCATAGCTCCTGAAGCAATCATCTCTGAGAAGAATGTTAATAAAAATTCAAGAATATGCCAAAAGCTGCTGAGTTTGCAACTAATTGCTGCTGTGCTCATGACCCTAGAATTTTTTTTTCTCCCCAGTGGACTTCATAATAGGAAATACATATAGAAATGCATGTGTTCACATAGCCCCTTATAGTCAGTATTGGTTAATAAGGTTTGATTTAGCCTAGAGGTGCTAACTACCTAACCTTAATACTGGTAGAGGTAAGTGTGACTTTTATACCAGATGAGTTTCCTTGGAGCATACGAATAAAAACTTGGCCTTCCACTTATGCAGGTCTAGCAACATTTTATTATTGCCTGTAGAACTGAATGACATGAATTTCCAGTTAGCAGATTTAATTCTGTTAATGTACAGTTACAGTTGTACAAACAAACTCTTGTCTTTGTGGGTTTTGAAAGTTCACAGAAAGAAACCAAAAAATGAGCAGTCCAATTTCACTTGGAATGAACTGGCATATCCTCAGCAAAAAACTCAATTTTAACACCCTACATTTTGACCTCATCAAGTTGTACCACCTACTAGATGAAGTCATCCATTTATAATCATAATCACCCTTTCCACTCCAAGAATTTACTGATCCTGCTGTCTTTTTTGGAGAATTTCTAGCAGCAACCACTGCCACTGATGTTAACTTAAAAGAAAACTCCACCTTCTCCTAAAGTCTAACCTCAACCCTTGGTTCATAGGTGTGCACTAGGCTATTGGCCCTGGGGCCTTTACAAGCCTAGCCATAGGATTACCCTGGCATCGTGCCACCCAACCTTGGTTCCCAGTGCCTCTGTCGAGTAGAGCCACTGGAGTTATCCCCGGGGTGAATTTTCTATTTCCCATCCACTCGTCAAGATTTCTCTTTTAGGTCAGCGAGGTGCTCTGCTTGACATGTATGGGAAGTCATTCCATAGTATGGGCAATCTCTGGATTATGAACCTGTCTCTCCAGTGCATTGTGTTGATTGTGGTAATGACATTGAGGTCTCTGGAGATGTGGTGCGGAGGTATTGGGATTTCTTTAGATGTAGCATTTCTAACAGAGCTGGGTCAGACATGGCTTTGTAAGTCAAGCAGAGATCGCCTCTAAGTAGGCGATATGAGACAGAGTATAGTTAGAGTTTTTTGAGACTGTCCATATAGGACAAGTGTTTAAAGCCTAGGATCCTCTTTGTGAGGTACTTTTGCGGCCTCTCCAGTTGTTGCAGTTATCTAGTGAGGTACATGCCAAATGGGGCATTGTACTCTGCCTAATGAGGGAAAAGTAGAGGGAGATAATGACCTCTTTCTTCCTAGATGCAAAACCCTTAGTAATGAGATGTGCCACATAGAAGGACTTTCTGACCACAGTGGCAATGTGGTGATCAAGAGAGAGGTTGTTGTCAACCTGTGTTCCCAGATCTCTTATAATGCCGCTTGTGTTCAGCGGACTACCATCAATGTGGTAATTCATGGGAACTGGGTTTTTCCCAAAAGGGATGACTACACATTTTTTGGCATTGAGCTTAAGGGCAAGGGTCTGACACCAGTTGTTGGTCTCAGTGAGGATGTCGACATCGCTTGGGGAGTTAATAACAGCTCCCAACATGCAATCATCTGCGAACTTTGTCAGCTAGAATCCCTTCGTGTTGGCCTGGACTTCAGAGAAGTAGATACAAAACAAGAGAAGACCCATGACCGAACCCTGCGAGACTCCACTCGTGACTAGTCAGCAGTCTGACTTGGAGTCAGCAACTTTCACACTGTGGGTTCCACCTGTGAGCCAGTTTGCAACCCACCTAGTGATATAGGGGTTGTTGCCTAGGTTAGTGAGTTTTTCTATGATTTTTGAGTGGAGAATGGTATCAAAGGCCTTGGCCAGATCAAGGTAGGCTGTATGAATCACCTTGCCTTCATCCACAGCTCTGGTGACGGACTCAAATAAGTCGACCAAGTTGAGCAGGCATGATCTACCCTTCACAAAACCAAACTGTGTGGGAGCCATAGTTTGGAGATTCCCTATATCCTTGCCTATTAGGTCCATGATGATGAGTTCCATATCTTTGCATATCAGACTTGTCAGGCTAATGGGGCGATAGTTCCCAGGGTCTGTAGTTGCTCCTCCTTTGTGGAGAGGGATGACTGTAACAGTGCGCCATTTGGTAGGGACAAAGCCTGAGGTGAGGCTGTGATTGAACAGGGCACAGAGGTGAGGTGCCAGTTCACTCTGTAGTTCATGTAGAACATAGCCAGGGATATTATCAGGTCCCATAGAAGCTGTATTCTTGGCCTTGGACAGTGCTGTTTTAACCTGTGCAGCAGTAATACTGGGTGCCTGACAATCTACCGGTATTCTGATTACCCCTTTCACCCCCCCAAAAGGACCAAAGTTGTCACTATATCTGTTTGCCAGTATATTGGCAATATCTGTTGGCTCAGTATAGGAGGTACCATTGTGTAGTTGCTCAGAGCAAATCTGGGTATTGCCGTGGAGATTCTTTACATATCTGTAGAAGGCCTTGTGGTTGTCTTTACTATCTGATGCAATTCTGTTTCCATAGCTAGCTTTAGAGGATTTGATGAGGGATCTCAACTTTTTGTTGAGGCTGATAAAGGTGTTTTTCCAGTCTTGGGACTTCACCTTATTCCACATCAATTTCATCCTCCTGTTGTAGACTTTGTTATGGCAGATTGGCTTGGGTTGCTTTTCTCCCTACAGTATGGTTCTAGTATTGTGCAGGTACCAGAAACTTGTTTGTGTTATATTCCTTGCTTGAAATCAAAGGAAGGGAAAGCCCACCCACTTTTTTTTTTTTTTTTTTTAACTCCTCAAATATTTTGCAGGGGAATTTCTCAGCCTGCATGACCTATCCCAGACGCAGAGAAATTTGTAGTTTACCCTGTCGGGTATTGCTGAAAACCTTATATGGGCAGTTAATTCTGCTGATGTCAGGAACTCAGCAGCCGTAATAAAAAAATGACATAGTGGTGTGACACTGTTTTCCACTGTCTTTATTGCAGATTGGGAGAAAACTTGCACTGATTCACCGCTGTTTCCAATGTAGCCATGCCTTTCATAGCAAAACAAAGCAATTGGATCAGTCAAGGGTTCAAAGGCAGTTGTCACCTCTTACATAAGCAGCATCCCAGTATTGAAATGCTAAGCTTTAAAAGTTTTCTGTGTATACTGCTTTATATATTAAGAAGGCTTAAAGATCATGTTTAAAGGCACAAAGCAAGTGTTCCTTTTCACACAAAAAGTGTTCACATGCATCTTTATGCAAGAAAAAAAATTCTTGTAATTATTGAAAAGTGGCAACACATTTACCATTTTAAAGCACCCCCCCCCCAGGACAGAGCTCCCCAAATCAAGACTGCTTTACAGGAGGTGAGAGAAGTGGCAGTTCTATGAAGTAGGTGCAGTGATACTGTTTATAAGGTCTTTTATGCTTACTTGGGACATCCTTCCAGGGAGTGATGCATATCTGGTCTACAGTTAGCACTGGAAGCAGAACTTTAGTCCAATGCACTTGCTACTAGACATGATCACAAGTTCAGTAAGAGGAACAGGAATGGGTTGCTGTATGCCTCAATTCACTGATGGTTGTAACCATAAAGTGTGCAGTTTACTGCAAAGTGCACAGTGTAATTTCTATGCCGTATGAAGCCCAAAGTCTTGGGTCATTATCAAGGAGTCCATTTTGCTGAAGAGTGAAAAGAGAAAAACATAATGCCATAAAATATCTGTGCCACAGAAGTTACCCATGAGTGAGGAATAGAAAGTTGGTAATGTTTGGCTGTAGAATTGCATAACAGCTTAGTAAGGAGAAAAAGAAAACAGTTGAAAGACAAATGCAACTGATAAAGAATTTCCTGCAGTATTCCATACTCCCACCACGACAACAAAAAAATCTTCCCACTGCAAGGACTAGGGAATATAATTATTTTCTAGTTCCTTAATGTGCCATTATCAAGGAGTCCAATTTGGAATAGAGTGCTTTTCATTTAACTGGCTCACAAACCAGTCATACACTATCCAAGTGGGTGACTCCACATCACCCAGCAGACCTGTTGCCAATGGGGTGCCACAGGGGTCAGTACTGGACCATTCAATACACCAGAGGCCAGCATAGAGAGTACATTAAGCACTGGTAGACATAAATCAAGTATGTTTTACATGAAATACCTTATTCAGACCAGTTTCGGCTACCCATCCTTCTTCAGTGAAACAGCATTGGGTTGCTTCAGTCAGTGCTGGACCCCCTACTGCTTGGTATATACTTCTCAGAAGTTCAAGTCAAAACTAAGGGATTGTGGTTGACCAAGTTTGCAGACGACTGCAAACTAGGTGCAATCATTGAATCCCCAAATGATGTCAGTGTACTCCAGGAGGGTCTCACGCAGACCAGTGACTGGTGTATTAGTCACGGTCTCAAACTGAATGCAAAGAAATGCATCATCATTCCCTAATGTTCCCTCACACTGTTTTGTCAACAGTACTCTAAGTACCCATGAAGTGGTAAGAGACCTGGGATCACAAGCTGACTGCAACCTTAACTTCGACCACCATGTGTCTGCAGTAGTAAGGAAAACTTTCTACATAGCACACTTGATTAGTAAAGTAAATTTTGCCTCTAGAGCAAAATAAGTCATAACCCCCCCCCCCCTATACACGGCACTTATCCAGCCCATAATTGAGTATAACACCCCATTTGACATGTACCATACTAAGCACCTGGAGCAATTAGACCTCAGAGATTTCTAACAAAGAAGATCAAGGTGCTCCAGCATGTGCCTTACACATACCTACTTGGGTCCCTGTCACTATACTCTGTATGGTATAAACTTCTAAGGGGAGACTTGTGCCTGGCCTACAGAGCAATCCAAGACCCAAACCTAATGAACTTGCTGCATATCTGTAAATCAAATGGGACTAGGGCTACCCTTTTTAGGCACCTAAATATGGCCTGTGACTTAAATAGGACATGTTGGAGGGACAGAGTTGTTTGCCATGTCTTTGGAACAGGCATGTTCATGTGCAACAGAGCACCTTTATGACACCGTTCAAGGGGAACCTAGACGAGTGGATGGGACACCATAAATTCATACCGGGGACAGAGCCCACAACCCCCCTAGACATGGGCATTTATCACTAAATGCATTGGGATGAAACAGCTAGGGTTGTGATGACCTCCGGGTCGATAGCATAGTAATTTTCTATGATCTTTTGAGCAGAATAACAAAGTTAGAAAATAGAAAATATAATGTTACTAGACATAATGTGCCTTAGAAAAAAGTTATCTAAAGTTAAGGAATAGAAAGTTGGTCATTTTTGTCTGAAAACTTAGGGGGAATAAGAACATGACATTAGTTATAAAACAAATGAAAATAAAGTATTTTCTACAACATTCAGGTAAAAAAAAAAAATTTCTACAGTAGGTACTGGGAAACAGGATTATTCTCACCCCCCTTCCTTTCCAGTAGTGGCTATCGCATGAAACTGAAAGGATCTCTAAATGCAGTGATAGTTTTGTCACCTCAGAAGTAGTGTGGGGGGAGGGAACTATCAGTTCATCTTGGACTACAAAAGTATACTTCGACCAAAAGCCTACAAATTATCTACTCTCTTGGTTGCAGCTGTGTAATTTCTTTGTGTAGTGCACACTGCTTCTGAGATGAACCTAAATGAGTCATTCCAGTTAAAAAGCAGTCCTGCTACAGAAGATATACAAGGTGACAGTGGCTGATAGTAATCCCATTATATGTTAGCGGGATGGGAATACACCACTACTTCCTTATGTCTAGCATGACTCGTATAAAGCATACTTGGATTATGAGAAAGAGAAATGGTTGAAGAAAAACAAGATTATGTTGATGTGTTAAGCACCATTGGCAGCCATTTGTGGAAAAAGCATATTAACATTCTATTGGAAGCACTCAAGAGTAATTCTGAGGTGTTAAATAGCTCAAAAAAACAGATTGGCAAAATAGATTTTGTTTTAGTTCTAAGGTGGAGTTTTCCTTTAAATTGAGCAAAGAACTCCTCAGTTAGTGATCTCAAAAACCCATTGTATTAGAGTATTTAGTCTTTTCATAGACCCATGTTCATTTGTCACTCCAGTAACTGTTTCTCTGAGAGCCAGCTTTCCTGTGTGGCAACAGGGCAGAGCCCTTATCAATGCCCCCCCCCCCAAAAAAAAAATCACTTGCTTGTACCTTGCCTTTTAAATGTCATAATGGCCTTGCACCCTGTATACCCACAGAGGGACTCTGACAAATTACTCAGTGATGTGCTTTAATTGTAGGGAACTTCCACGCATCTTTGTTACACAGTCCATACATGCTATACAGCTATGCAATGGAATCTATAATTTTGGAATTTGTAGCACTATTTCTAACTAATACAGTTGGTTTAGCCACCCTCTCACCAACCAAAACCGAAGAAAGTTATGGATGAGTGCATTGCCCCAGTCTCTGGTACATTGTCTAGCCCATGTGGTCATGGAACTTTAGTTAGGTGTGCTCCCTTTGAATTAGCTGATGCCATTAAAAAATGTGATATGATCAGGCCACCCGACCTGAATCTGGGATGCTTATCCATCCATTTGAACTTACAGACCAATGTAGGTGGTTTTGATAGACTGACACACATTTCAAATGGAGAAAAATTCATAGCCAGACAAACCAGTGTAATAACCATTATAATGGCAAGTGCCCTGGCCAAAAATAAGAGCAAAGTTTCCCTCCAACTCTTTGACTGTCACTTTGTGTAGTTTATTTTTAATTTAATTGTATGTTTTTATCCATCTGTCTATTAATCAGGTAAGCCCAGTTGTACAATGTGCCCCTTTTTATGAGAAACCTTTTAAATACTGTCTGAGTGTTTTACTCCGATCACACGTAAGCAAATGGCAGTGGAAGGAATCAAACCCACTTCCTTCAACTACAAAATTAGCTTAACAGCTCAGACCCATCTATTAACTGCTAGATCTTACAGTTTGCTTAGTAAACTTTAACTCATGAAAAAGACCAAAATTCTAGTAGATTCTCGAGAATCAAAGTGGAGCTGCTGGAGGAGGCATGGGAGGACCTACAAAAAGCAGTCACTGTGATTTACCTACAGTGGAAATCGGGTATAGAGTGCCTTTGAAGTTGATACTCTACTCCGGATTCTGTATCGGTACAATGTGGTCAAATACACAACACTGCAGCTTGAGAAGTTGCCTTTTGTTCTCACTATAACCCTTTGTATAGTAGTTCCAGTGAGAGTTGTAGGGATTTGCCCTGGTTCCTTCTGTGTAAAGGTCCTATACATGAGGAGATGGTTGACCAGTACTGTGCAGTTCTGATTTGCAGCGATTATTTCCCAAAGCTGCAGACTAATCCCACCCCCGCCAATTTCTGGACAGGTGTTTCCTTAATAATGAGCCAAATGCATTCATGTAGTCCTGCACCAAGGCCCATCATTGTCTGTTTTGCACTCACTTGCATAGCATAAAGAAGGAAATGGAACAGACCTTGTCCAGGCCTTTTTATGATAAAATTAATCTGTGAATAACCTACCAGCATTGGGTCAGAAAATGAAATCTCAGTAGCTCAACAATAGTACACTTAATCTTTGTTACAGAAAGTTGTGGGTTCTATTCCCACACCAGGTTGTTGGAATAATTTTTCCAATACTGACACTCCTTTGGATGTGATACATTAAAACATGGCCCCATCTGCCTAAGTTGGTGGCGTAAAATATTCCACAGCATTTATTGAAAATAGTAAGGGTCCTTTGTTATGTACAAGTATTTACATATATTTGCAAATATATACTGGTTAATATAGCCCGATATATGCAAAAAAGACTTGCATCAAATTTTCATTCCTACATTCCTTTCAAAATTTCCATATCATGTAAGTGTAGACCCCCACTCCTTTTTTCATAAGCACCACTTAATTGTTCTTACCATATTTGGGATAACCCAATTTTCATTGAACATAATGTCATTTAGTTTTTCATTACACGACACAAGTAATATAAAACATTTTCTTGTCCAAACTTTTAAACATATTCCTTACTTAAACTGTCATGAAATCCACATTTCATCATATCCATATTTAATTGTTTACATTCTAGAATTGCAAAATCTTTTTCTCTAATTTTTCCCACAATTTTGTACTCTGTTACATGTTAGAAAAACTTGATCTGCAGTATCCAATTCATTACAAAAAAGACATAACTCTCTCATTTATTTTATAAGACATGCTTCCCTTCACTGGCAGTCTATTGATTTGAAATCTCCATAAAAAAAATTCTGACATTCCACATTTCTCATGCACCATGCATTTCTTAAATGGAAAAGAAAATTAAAGCTCTGAAACAAATCTTTCCATGGGTTTGCACATCAATTTTCTATCACAGTATGTTTATACTATAGCCTTCTATTATTTTCCACAGTTCCTGTATTTAATTTCCACATTTTCATTTTTCTTGATTAATTATTTCTTCAATCTCCATTCTGTTCTTATTCAATTTCATTAAATTCCATTTTCTATCATATTTCATCTTAAATAATCTTGTTACCAAATCATTTTTATTTCTATTTATCCATCTTAGTACCCTGTATAAATTTAAAGATGCTCTATAGACTGGGGATTCAATAAACCTAGACCCCTATCATCCTTATCCACATACAGCACTCCTCTTCTCACTGGATTTAATCTTCTCCTTTCAGCTTAACCCGGTTAGGGGTCACCACAGCGGATCATCTGTCCACTCATGATCGGCAGTGAAGTTTTACGGTGTCGAGTTGCCAGCCCGGCGCCCAGCCCTCCCCAGAAGGCACACACATTCACACCTAGGGCCAATTTAGTGTGTCCAGTCTACCTTCCGCATGTCTTTGGGATGTGGGAGGAAACCGGAGCACCCGGAGGAAACCCACGCGACCACAGGGAGGACATGCAGACTCCGCACAGAAGGCACCCCAGACGAGAATCGAACCGGAGAACCGCTTGCTGTGAAGCGACAACGCTAATTGCTGCACCACCGTGGCTGCCCACTCTCACTGGATTTAATATAGTACCCAAATGAATTTAAATAGTAATCCAGTAAATTGTTTTTCCAAATCTTTTGAAGTCGTATGTATACTGGCCATGTATGTTGTTCCCATCCATATAGAATTTATCAAATGTACTTTTTATATGGTAATCTGTATCTACTACATATAATACTAAGTTCTCTTAATTCTTGTAGAATTCTCATCCATTGTTCCCCATCCACTTTTAATGGGTCCAAATACTATTCCTAGAACATACTTTTGTTCCAAATTTAATTCAACATTTTTCTGATCCAATTCCTTTACGCTCTATTTAATGACTTTCCTGTATTCTGTAGACTGTTTATATATATATATATATATATATATATATATATATATATATATATATATCTATATACACACACACACACACTAGAAATTGCATTTTCCATCATTTTTTATTTCCTTACTCACAAGATTATCATCACCATAAGACAATCAGATATTCAGTACCTTCATTCTGTGTATATATTGTATCCTTCATGTTTTCATATTTTCACTAAATTCATGTCACAAATAAAATACTTCTCATTAGACATCCTTGTTTTAACCCATTTTCATCTCCATCTCTTCAGTTAACCATGTATTGATCAGAACTCGTATTTTACTATGCGTATGCATTGATTTACTCAATCTCCACCTATTTACTAAAGTTGTCTTCCGTGTGTGTGTGTGTGTGTCTTTTGGCTTTTCCCGGTTAGGGGTCACCAGAGCGGAAAGCCGGTCCGCTAATGATTGGTAGTTGATTTTTATGTACCGAGTTACCAGCCCTGACGCACAACCTTCAACGAAGGTACGCCCATTCACGCACGTCTCCCGCTGTCTTCCGTAATCTTCCATAATATATCAAGCTCCATCATATCAAAAGATTTATTTGTGTCCCCTACTTATACCTTTGCTCCTTTATTTTCTTTTTTAATATCATCTACTATTTCTGTAACAATTACTTCATGACATCTTTTTCCTTTGATACCATATATACTCTTCACTAACCTCCTGTATATCTTATTTTCTATTCTTATTTATAATAGTTTCATAAATGTTTTATAATCTGTATTTAATGCAACCAGCATCCAATTAGTTATTTCTGCCTTTTCTTCCATATAAATGTCATAATACCGCTACATATTTGTGTATTAGAATCAGATAACCACACTGAAACCCCTCAGGTCTTGGCAAGCAAACAGTTCACGAAAATAGCTGAAAAATGGAGCGTTGTTTTAAATAAAACGTATTTAATCCACAATCCACAAAAACAGTTTAGCGCTTTCACTCAAACAGTTGGGCTTCATCAGAACTAATCACCATTTTCCAACAAACCAATTTAAATGCACTTTTTGGCGCCAAAAGATTCAAATTTAAAAAAAAACACACAGCTCTTGTAAAAATCACATATAAAATGTGTGTAACATACATGAATAATAATATTAATAATAATATAATCCATCAAATGCCAGCAATTAAATAACTACATAAGTATTCATGTATGATATTAAAACATATATATAAATAGTTGTGTTGTATATATTGTATACTAGACAACACACATATATTTCTATAAAAACATACTATTCAAATAAAACAAAGATGTCTTTTCACAACATATACTTAATAGATATTGAATCATTTAAACCTGGCTCATGTGCGGCATCCGTATATAATTGCCACCAGGTTTCCTTGTATAACAAATGTTCTTTGTAATTACCACCCCTATTGTTTATCTTAACGTGATCTATAATACCAAATTTAAAAGAATGGGTTATGTCATTCTTATTAACATGTCTGTATAATGCATTATTCTCATTTTTTGTTGTTATACTATACAAATGAGAATATATCCTTTTACTAAACTTTTGCTCGGTTTTTCCTATGTAGAAACTTGGGCATCTTTCACATTTAGCTAAATAAACCACCCATGTTGTGTTACAGTTACCTGATTTAAATCTTATAATTGTATTATTGACATTTTTCAATTTAATTTTCTCTTCCTCCATGATGCTCTTACACTGACGACACATACCACATTTTGCGTTATGTTTACCTTTACTATGATTATCAATTCTTCTCTCCAACAATTTCTTCAAATTGTTCCCCATTTTATAAACAAAAGTTGGTGTACTGCCCAATATATGTACTATACTATCGTCAGCTTGAATAATACTCCAATTATTGGTAATAATGTGTTTTATTTGGGCTACATGTGGACCGTATTCTATAACACATACCCTTCCAGCTTTTGATGCCACTAATGAACTTGTTTTAAACTCTGCTTGATTGGAACTTGTCCCATATGCATATTCTCCTAGAAGGGGTTTGTACTTGTTACCCCATTCTTTTATCAAACCTACTGAGGTTTTATTAAGGTTGCACTATCATAACCTCTATTTTTAAAAAGGTCAGTGATGAAAGAAACTTCATCCAACATATCATAGAAATTCGATGTCATTCTTATAGCTCTAATAATCTGCCCTTTGAATATGTTACTAAACATTCTCCTGGGATGATTACTCTAATATTCCAGATAACTATTAGAGAATGTATTTTTTCTATACAATTTCGACTCAAAACAATTATTACCTTTGAACACATACGTGTCCAAATAGGCCAATCCATTAGAGTCACTAGTTGAAGTAAATTTCAGATAATCACTACTAGCATTAATATATGCAAGAAATGTGTCCAATAATGTCTTGGTACCTTCCCATAAAATGTAAATATTGTCCAAGAACCTTGAATAATATTTAATATATTTATAATATTTACTCGGGAAAATTTGTCTTTCTTCCCAATCTAGCATAACTAGATTGGCAAATATGGGAGCACAAGCTGCTCCCATAGCCACCCCTCGTATTTGTTTGAAAAATTCTCCTTCATATTCAATATAATTATGTTCTAGTACCAATGACATCAATTCCATAATGAGACATATATTGTCCCAAGATAAACCACTATATTTTCTCACACTATTCAAAAATGCATCCAAACCAGAAGTTTTAGGTATGCAAGAAAATAAATCTACGACATCCACAGTAACAAACAAAAGGTCTTGATTCCATACATTTGTAGGATATTTTCTTAAAAATTCCCAAGAATCTTTAACCATGTGAGGTACAATATTGTAAATATGTTTCAATTGTTGGTCAATCATAATACCCATGGGAAAAACCTTAGAGTAACTACCTGATATAATGGGTCTAAATGGGGGGTCAATGGTATTCTTATGAATTTTGGGAATACCAAAGGTCCTAGCCAACAACGGATATTCCACTTTAATAAATCCATATATATCATCTGAAATTCTATGATCTATCAAAAAATCTTCTATGTAATAATCAATCTGCCGATATGAAATCTGGATCTCATTACGAGATACTATCTGATAATTGTCAGTATTATACAAAATATCATGAATTTTGTTTGAATATGTGTTATCGTAGATGACTATTCCCCCTCCCTTATCGGGTTTCATTACACGTACTGCTTCATTCTGTCGTAGTTCTTCTAATAGTTCTATCTCTTCAGTAGTCAAATTGAAATTCAATTTACTCATAGAAATCTTATTAAATAGCTTGTATATGTGTCTAGTCACTACTTTGTCAAAGACTGCCACCGTAGGATGCGTAGGCGGAATAAATTTACTTTTCTTTTTTAATCTCCTACAATGCCCAGAAATATTACTAGATGTAGTTGGTGTGTCAACACCATCTTTAAATAAAATAGCTAAATTTAATTTTCGTGTATACTTCTTAAATTCAATCAACGTATCCACTAATCTAGGTTTTGCAGTAGGAATGAATTTCATTCCTTTGGATAGTAATTTGAAATGCATTTTATTAATTTCCATGTCTGTGTAATTGTAAATATTGAAATTCTGATAAGAAAAAACATTATCAACTCTCAGTATGTCCTGTTCTTCTGTTCCTTCACTCATAGATATCTCATTCAAACCTTTTCTAATGCATGAGTGTGAATGAACACCCTGAGTGGAAACTCTATTACTAGGACCACTTGAATCAAAAATCATATTGTCATTCAATTCAGGAAAAATATTGACGTCACTATCCAGTTGATTTCTAACCATAACTACCGTTGGTAATATCTGGGATGTTGTTCTTCCCACCTCTTGTATCTTTTTGGCTTGCGGGTACTCCCCTCCCCCAAAAAATGATCTTCATGATAGTCATGTCCTATATTAGTATGTGAAGTCAAATCATTTCCCTTATTTTGAACTTGATTATATGCTTTAAAAGTTTTGTTAGTTGAATTCTTATTCCATTTGTATGCTATATTTTTCTGATATTGAGTAATATCTCTCACTAATTTTTGTGCCTTTCTTTGGTGTACCTTCTTTGAATAAATTTCAACATTCTGAAATTGTTTTTGATACAACCTTTCCCACTGCGGAAAAAGTGCATCCTGCTGTATTTTGTTATTAATATTCTCCACTTCCATAAATAATTTACTTAAATAACTGTCATTGTATTTGATCAAATATTTCATGTATTGAATACCAAAAGAGTCAAATAAAATATTAAAATCTGACATAACAGACTCTGTTAACTCCACTCCCATAGGAGCTTTAAAAAATCTAAGTCCCATTGGGACTACATTAGAATCAATACATTTAACAAAATATGCATTATCCATTTTTAAATTATTAATAAGTTGCAGTTTCTTACCAAACAAATATATAAGCTTACGTAAAGAACCACATTTAGCCATGGAGTTATCATGTTGTAGTTCAAAGCCTGATTTAGTATTAAAATCACAGGTACAATTCAAAAATTTTTGTAAACAATCTTCAGGTTCAGACGGTTGTTGACCTGTCCGTACTGTCTTATTGATGTTGGAATCTGGACAGTATTCTCGAACATTTGCCTTAGTACAATTAGCATATGTTCGAATAGGTGCCTGTCTTTTTGGCCTTGTTCCCACTCGTTGAAATTCTTCCTCATTTTCAGTAAAAACAAAGTCAAAAGTAAAGTCCGACAACCCCATCCTACTGCTGCTCCGCAGTTGGTGAGTTGCAGGTAAATCTGTAGAATTGGAAAAGTCACGCTCACATCTCTGCCCATTAGGTATAACCACAGAATGTGGGCTAGAAATGTCAGACTTATTAAAGTTGTTAGCATTGGTATTATCACTAGTTGCAGGGTGTGTAACTTGTAAAATAGGCAAAGATTTGCTTTCCTGTGCTGGCTGAATATTACCAATATTATCTGGGCGACAGCTAGGAGTATGCCCAATTTCTTTCAGTAAACAAGTGATATTGTGGATTTCGCTCCTCAGTGTGGCTAATTCAGCCTGAACGCTGTTCCACTCACTACGTGAAATAGATGGACTCAGCGGTGGTGTTGCTTCACGAACAGACGCCATGGGGTGAGAAACCAAACTTCCAAAAAGCCAAATGTCAGCGTGTAATAAACAACAGAATCAGATAACCACACTGAAACCCCTCAGGTCTTGGCAAGCAAACAGTTCACGAAAATAGCTGAAAAATGGAGCGTTGTTTTAAATAAAACGTATTTAATCCACAATCCACAAAAACAGTTTAGCGCTTTCACTCAAACAGTTGAGCTTCATCAGAACTAATCACCATTTTCCAACAAACCAATTTAAATGCACTTTTGGCGCCAAAAAGATTCAAATTTTAAAAAAACACACAGCTCTTGTAAAAATCACATATAAAATGTGTGTAACATAAATGAATAATATTAATAATAATATAATCCATCAAATGCCAGCAATTAAATAACTACATAAGTATTCATGTATGATATTAAAACATATATATATAAATAGTTGTGTTGTATATATTGTATACTAGACAACACACTTGTATAGTTCTATAAAAACATACTATTCAAATAAAACAAAGATGTCTTTTCACAACATATACTTAATAGATATTGAATCATTTAAACCTGGCTCATGTGCGGCATCCGTATATAATTGCCACCAGGTTTCCTTATATAACAAATGTTCTTTGTAATTACCACCCCTATTGTTTATCTTAACGTGATCTATAATACCAAATTTAAAAGAATGGGTTATGTCATTCTTATTAACATATCTGTATAATGCATTATTCTCATTTTTTGTTATACTATACAAATGAGAATATATCCTTTTACTAAACTTTTGCTCGGTTTTTCCTATGTAGAAACTTGGGCATCTTTCACATTTAGCTATAAACCACCCCTGTTGTGTTACAGTTACCTGATTTAAATCTTATTGTATTATTGACATTTTTCAATTTAATTTTCTCTTCTTCCATGATGCTCTTACACTGACGACACATACCACATTTTGTGGTATGTTTACCTTTACTATGATTATCAATTCTTCTCTCCAACAATTTCTTCAAATTGTTCCCCATTTTGTAAACAAAAGTTGGTGTAATGCCAATAATGTCTTGGTACCTTCGTAATGAGATCCAGATTTCATATCGGCAGATTGATTATTACATAGAAGATTTTTTGATAAAAATGTATGTGGGACAAGTTCCAATCAAGCAGAGTTTAAAACAAGTTCATTAGTGGCATCAAAAGTTGGAAGGGTATGTGTTATAGAATACAGTCCACACGTAGCCCAATAAAACACATTATTACCAATAATTGGAGTAGTATTCAAGCTGACGATAGTATAGTACATATATTGGGCAGTACACCAACTTTTGTTTACAAAATGGGGAACAATTTGAAGAAATTGTTGGAGAGAAGAATTGATAACAATCATAGTAAAGGTAAACATACCACAAAATGTGGTATGTGTCGTCAGTGTAAGAGCATCATGGAAGAAGAGAAAATTAAATTGAAAAATGTCAATAATACAATAAGATTTAAATCAGGTAACTGTAACACAACAGGGGTGGTTTATTTAGCTAAATGTGAAAGATGCCCAAGTTTCTACATAGGAAAAACTGAGCAAAAGTTTAGTAAAAGGATATATTCTCATTTGTATAGTATAACAACAAAAAATGAGAATAATGCATTATACAGACATGTTAATAAGAATGACATAACCCATTCTTTTAAATTTGGTATTATAGATCACGTTAAGATAAACAATAGGGGTGGTAATTACAAAGAACATTTGTTATATAAGGAAACCTGGTGGCAATTGTGTACGGATGCCGCACATGAGCCAGATTTAAATGATTCAATATCTATTAAGTATATGTTGTGAAAAGACATCTTTGTTTTATTTGAATAGTATGTTTTTATAGAAATATGTGTGTTGTCTAGTATACAATATATACAACACAACTATTTATATATATGTTTTAATATCATACATGAATACTTATGTAGTTATTTAATTGCTGGCATTTGATGGATTATATTATTATTAATATTATTATTCATGTATGTTACACACATTTTATATGTGATTTTTACAAGAGCTGTGTGTTTTTTTAAAATTTGAATCTTTTGGCGCCAAAAAGTGCATTTAAATTGGTTTGTTGGAAATTGGTGATTAGTTCTGATGAAGCTCAACAAAGCGCTAAACTGTTTTTGTGGATTGTGGATTAAATACGTTTTATTTAAAACAACGCTCCATTTTTCAGCTATTTTCGTGAACTGTTTGCTTGCCAAGACCTGAGGGGTTTCAGTGTGGTTATCTGATTCTGTTGTTTATTACACACTGACATTTGGCTTTTTGGATATTTGTGTATTACAAATACCATCTTTTAACCATTAAATATACATATCAAAATGTATTTTTTACATAATTCCATGTTCTTGTACATTAAATAACCTATACCATCCGAACCTGCTGCAGATCCGTGTTTTACTTTTTTCATTACCATATGTAATTCCATTATAGTAATATGTTTATCTAAATCTGTTTATTTCTTCAGTAAATTTCTTAACATTCCATTCATTTACATCAAATTTCCTCACCATCTCTTTAACATACTGTACTATAGTTTCCATAATTCTACTTTGTTGCTTCACCACTTCCCCTTTCTCATTTTTCATTTCACTCATTTTACTTTCTTCTTTAACCATTTTACTTAAGTAAGGAAACACCTCTTTCTTCCTTGCAAAAAATAAAAGTATCTTCTCTTATACAATAATCATTTTATTTTTTCTTGATTCTTTATACATCTCTTCCTGTTTTCCATAGTAAACAATTTCATTTTTCTCCAGACTTTCTAATGTTTTATTTTGTAACGCCATATATTCATGTTTTTCTTTTTGTCTTAATCCACGTTCCCATTGTAAATAATCTGATTTGTATGTTCTTAATTACTAATAACCATTCCATCCAATAATTATAGAAAGTTGTGATAATTGGGTTTTCCATAATTGATGTACATTTTGCCTTACTTTTTTTATTCCACAATATCTCATTTATTCTTTTAATTCCCTTTCCAATTTTTATATGTTCTTTATTTTCTTGAATTTCTATTCTTGTTACCATGTGA
Organism: Protopterus annectens; assembly: GCF_019279795.1. Taxonomy (NCBI): domain Eukaryota; kingdom Metazoa; phylum Chordata; order Ceratodontiformes; family Protopteridae; genus Protopterus; species Protopterus annectens. Next base: position 406,062,030 of record NC_056736.1, read on the forward strand.
TCTGAGAAACCTATTTGTACTGCTCTTCTATAGTGATCCTTATTTTAGATAAAAACAATCTCTTACTTAATATTTTCTTTCCTATATGTACTTGTATTTATAATCCCTATTACCAAATTTCCACATCTCATAATCTGGCTCATCATTTTCTTATCTGATGTATCTTATTTTTATCTCTGAAGTCGTAATTAAAATCACCTGCAGTTATAATGCCCATTTAGCTCTTTTGTAGTTCCCTGTTTAAAATCCGCCTCTGGGCGTTTTTTTCTGGCTGTACTGCTCAGACAAGCTCCTCGTGGTCCTAGCTACAGAGAACTCAGAAAAGTGACTACTTTCTGGATTTAAGTATCTTTGCTTTTTTTCACTTGTAATAGCTTCTGTAGCTTATTTACCCTGAACAAGCTTGAACTGTTTTTTTAACTGTTTGCTGCATTATTTTAAAATCTGCACTTAAAGTTACTTTTTAGTCGAATTTGATCGAAAGTTTGTTTGTTTAATTTAACTGTTGAGGCTGCCCACTAAAGTGTGCTAGCCTGTGTCACTGTTTCTGCATTTTCTGTGTGTTTCTATCAAAAAAACAAAAAAACAATCCTTGTTTTCCCCGCCTCTCCTCGACTAGTTTAGACCAGTTTACAGGCATTGCTGTATTCTGGGCTGTGGTGTAGTTCCTGTGTTGTCCATTACCTTACTTGGATAGAAGGAAGTTTCTTTGCTCACCAGTGGGAGTGGGGAGCCTTGAGCAGCCTACCTGTCCCTGTAGGAAGTGACCTCAGCACAAGAGTTGTAGTAATTGGTTGTTTTGGACCATTTCTAGCTCTTTTGTAGTTCCCTGTTTAAAATCCGTGTTTGCACAGCTTTGCGCGGTTGTGTGCATAGCGCAGCACCGGTTAAACTTCTTCTGGTTCCGCCAAGTCTGCTCTTCAAATTTTCCCTTAAGGAAGCTCTACTCTTAGTATAATCAGACTACTCACTATATTATAAGCCTAGCACTTGTTCTCAATACTTCTCTACTAAGTAAGCACTCTCGTACTAAGTAAAGCACTACATCTACCTACCACCCCTGTGAATATCCAGTTCCCTTAAAGGTACAGCACTCCCTTATACTGTTCTAGCATGTCGAGTGGCAGATTACTGGCATCCTCTCCAGTTCAGCTGGTCAATCTGGGTATTTTGAGACAATGGCCAATACAGATCTACAGCTCGAACAGGGCTAAAACCACCACAGGCACGTTACCCAGAATAGTAATCACGATGCAAAAGTTAAAATTCAGTTTATTACCAAAACAATACACTCCAAAAAACAGTCAGGTTAAGCGCTTTCATCTGACTATGATCAGACTTCATCAGAACCATTGATTAACAACTGATTGACCCTTATAAAGTCATTTTGGCACCAAAAAATAATGTTAATAAGTACTTTAAAAAAAAAAACTTTCAAATACTTTTTTAAATACTTTTTTAAAAAAACTTTGTTTAAAATACAATACTTCCCTAAAAAAATTTTGATGAAACAAATGTTGAACTAAAAATGTGCACCCCAATGGACCATACCCAAAAGTGGACACGTGTATAAATTAATAAATGATGAATACATATCTACATAAGTGTTTACATAAGTACAGCTACATAACTGTAATTATTTACATAAATATAAAGCTGCATAAGTATAAACCTACTATATGGTGGTAAAATAGGAGTCCTTGCCAAACTTCATCCACGGTCCAATAGTAAAAAAGGCTTAATGCTATCATTAAGACCAGGAAATGAAGTGGCATCACAAAAGATCTGCCATTCACTTTCTTTATAGGCCAAGTAAGTCTTCCAATTACCACCATAAACTAACTTGTCCACTTGATCTACTATAGAAAATTTGAACACACGATCTTCACCTTTGTCCAGCACGTGTCTACTTAAAGCATTTTTGGTGTCTTTCTTCTTTATTCTGTATAAATGTTCATAAATACGTGTTTTTAGTCTCCTTTCTGTCTTGCCTAAATAATAGGCAGGACAGAGTACACATGTGGCAAGGTAAACAACTCTTTGGCTGTTGCAATTCCCTTTTATACAGTGACACACTGTGTTCAAAAGATTGTGTAGTTTAATAGTCTTGCTCTCATTGATGTTTTTACATTGACTACAGGAACCACATCTTTTTGTTCCACTCTTGTTCTGCAAAGGTATAGTTTTCGAACTAGCCTCTATTAACTTTTTTAAGTTGAATGAGGTTTTACAAACACTGAAGGGTTGACTACCTAGACAGGAACTAATATTTTCAGAAGTATTTAACAACTCCCAGTGTCTGCACAAAATTTCTTTCACTAAGTTTGTGTATGGATTAAACATAAGGATACAAACTGTCCTATTAATTCCTGCACTTGTCTTGTTGTTATTCAAAAAAGGTTTTCCTAATAATGGTATGTATCTAGTACCCCAGTACTTTTTAAAAAGGTTTTTGAAAAAGTTTTTTTTTAAAAGTATTTATTAACTTATTATTTTTTGGCGCCAAAATGACTTTATAAGGGTCAATCAGTTGTTAATCAATGGTTCTGATGAAGTCTGATCGTAGTCAGATGAAAGCGCTTAACCTGACGGTTTTTTGGAGTGTATTTTTTTGGTAATAAACTGAATTTTAACTTTTGCATCGTGATTACTATTCTGGGTAACGTGCCTGTGGTGGTTTTAGCCCTGTTCGAGCTGTGGATCTGTGGATCTGAATTGACCATTTACCTTTGGAGTTTTTTTCGGTGGACTGTTTTTATTTTGAGACAATGCTACAATTGTCTCATGTACACAGACAACCCTCTCCTCCTCCCAACAAACACAAATACATGTGAGAGATGCAACTATATAGCCAAACTGGAGGCTGAACTCTCTCAACTCAGGGATGGCATGACCAGACAGGAGGAGATGGTAACCACACATACAACAATCCCAGTCCCACATAGACCCACCACAACTGCAAACCAAACGCATAAAAACACAGACATACTCAGAGGCTCTAATAAAAAACTTACCAAAACAACAGAGGCTCCCAAAGCAGACATTCAAAAATCCACCACCTCAAAACAAAACACATACTTCAATAAATCAGTGCATCAACCAATCACAGCCCTTAAGGCCAAACACCATGCCTGATGCACTAGTAATAGGTGACTCTATAGTCAGACACACTGATGTCCCGCTGACCAGGCTGAACAAGGAGAGGGTGACTGTGAGCTGTATATCGGGAGCTGGGATCCGCCACATAACACACGCACTCAGGTCACTCCAAGCAAGTACAAATATGACTCCGTCATTGTCCGTGCTGGCATGAATGACCTGAGACGTACCTCCCTGGACTACATGAAAAGAGACATAGAGGAGCTCTCCGATTATGTAGCCCAGGCTGGTATGACCCTGACCCTGAGCAGCATCTTGCCCTCACCAAGAATGATACCACAATACAAAGACAAGATGATCAGCTTTAATAACTGGCTCAAGTACTGGTGTCATTCTAAGGGGATCCAATGTCTGTCTGCCTGTGATGATATGTTGGACAAGCCACGCTGCTTCGCAAGGGATGGCTTACACCTGTCGCCACTGGGCTTCCGGATATTGGCTAAGGCTCTTGCCACCCCCATAGTGCCTTTTTTAGGCAAGGCTCAAGAGACAAACCCACCTCCTTAGAAAACAAAAATGGAAAAAAACTAAGGGTAATGCTGCTCAACGCCAGAAGTCTAAATCTCAAGATGCAGGCACTCTATGCACTCCTCAGCATGGAGAACATTGACGTCTGTGCAGTAACTGAAACCTGGTTCAAGGCTCCTGAGAGCACCCCAGCACTACCAGGCTATACCTCGTATCATGCTTTTTGGCCCCAAAACCCGGGTCAAACCACAAAGGGAGGGGGAGTGTCCATATTCATCAAGGACACCCACACCTCCAGGTTAGTAGCAACACATGAAGCATCAGAGACCATACAGGTGCAACTAACCATTGGCAATACTGCTATACAACTGGTAGCATGTTACAGACCACCCTCCCAATCTCAGGAACCCCACTCAGCCTTCCTGAAGACATTGGAGGATATGAATGTATCACAAAATGCCATCATACTGGGAGACTTCAACTACCCAAACATAGAATTGGGTACATTATTCTAGCCATAATACCCTAGCCCAAAGGTTCCTGAAATTCATAAATTCAAATGCACTGGAACAACTAGTCACCTCTCCCACTAGGGGAGATAATATACTAGACCTGATCATCACAAACATGGGGACAAAATGCTCCACACTGGAAGTATACCCCTCACTAGTGAGATCTGACCACAAACTCATCACCCTGGATATACATATCCCACCTCCACCCCCAGCACAAAAGACCACAGTGAAAAACTTCTCAAAAGCAGACTTCACTCTTTTTAAGACTGAGATGATATCCTTTAAGCCCACTGTGCCACTGGATACCACATCCCATAATGCCGAATCCTTCACAAATGCTTTCTATGGACATCTCCAACAATGCATCGATCATGCAATCCCAAATAAATCCAAGTCCCTCTCCACCAAAGGCAAGCGTCCTGTTTGGTGGACCTCAGCCATTAACAAATTGTATAACAAAAGAAGGAAGCTACTGCACATCAGAGCAAAATCCCATGAAGGGAAGACATCTCTGATCAACATTAGCAGAAAACTACGTTCTCTCATAAAAACATCCAAGGCCAACTTTGAGAGGAAAATCGCTAAGGACACTAAAGATAACCACAAAGCCTTCTTCAGCTATGTTAGAAACCTGGGCGGAAACCCTCAGATATGCTCAGAGTTAGTTCACAACAACAAAAAAATACACTGAACCCACAGATATTGCCAAAATTCTGGCTGACAAGTTCAGTGCAAATTTCTCCCTCCTCACCCCCAAAAGAAGAAATACTTATCCCAGCTGAATGTAATCTCCCTGTCATCTCAGATGTCCAAGTGAGAACCGCCCTAAACAAAGCTAAAAACACAGCATCAATGGGACCTGACGGTATCCCGGGTTGTGTGTTACGTGAACTCCAAGAGGAGCTAAACCCACACATAAAAATGCTTTTTAACCTTAGCCTTACTTCAGGATATGTACCTGAACACTGGCGTACAGCAACAGTGGTCCCACTCCACAAAGGGGGTACCTCTACAGACCCTGGGAACTACCGCCCCATAAGCTTAACAAGCCTGGCCTGCAAAGCTATGGAAAGAATCATTATAGAACTCATGAACAGAGATATAGGGGACCTACAGACACTTGACCCCACCCAGTTCGGCTTTGTAAAGGGCAGATCCTGCCTTTTGAACCTGGTTGACTTTTTCGAAACGGTCACTAGAGCCATTGATGAGGGCAAAGCAGTCCATACAGCCTTCCTGGACTTGGCTAAGGCCTTCGACACAATACCCCACTTAGGCATCATAGATAAGCTCAACAGCTTAAATGTAAACCCTTATGTCACTAGATGGGTTGCAAACTGGCTAAAGGACAGAACCCATAAAGTTAAAATCGCTGGAGCAATGTCAGACTCAAAGCCAGTCACAAGTGGTGTCCCACAGGGATCTGTCCTGGGACCCCTCTTGTTCGGCATTTATTTCTTGGATGTTAAAGCAAACATGGGAGGGTTGTGGCTGACAAAGTTCGCAGATGACTGCAAACTAGGCGCCATAGTCGATACACCAGCGGACACATACATCCTACAAAAAGGCCTCACAGAAACGGACAACTGGTGCCGGAGTCACGGCCTTAAACTAAATGCCAAAAAATGTATAGTCATCCCCTTTGGGAAAAACAAAGTACCCACAAATTATCATATAGACAGCAACCCACTGAGTATGGAAAAAGTAATCTGAGACCTAGGGACCCAAGTCAACAGCGACCTCTCATTTGACACCCACGTTGCCAAAGTGGTTAGAAAAACATTCTACCTTGCACACCTCATCATGAAGGGATTCACATCCAGATCCAAGGATGTCATTGTACCCCTATACTCCTCCCTCATCAGACCCATGAGTGAGTACAATGCCCCATTTGGTATGTACCTCACCCGGCATTTGCAACAGCTGGAGAGACCACAAAAGTACCTCACCAAGAGGATCAAGGGTCTCCAACATGTGTCTTATTCTGCCAGACTAAAGAAACTTCAACTCTATTCAGTAGCATACCGCCTGCTCAGAGGTGATCTCTGCCTAACGTACAAGGCCATGTCCAGTCAGGATCTGATGGACATGCTCCACCTCAAAAAATCCAAATCCATCAGGACCACGAGAGCTAAAGACTTAAACCTCGGCACAAGTTTGAATAGGACATGCTGGAGGGATAGATTCATAACCCAGAGGCTTCCCATGCTTTGGAACAAGATCCCAGTTCGTATTAGGCAGAGCCCCTCACTGACTCTCTTCAAGAGAAATCTTGATGAGTGGATGGGAGATCGTAAGTTTACCCTAGGGGTCACATCTGTGTCACTGCTAGACAGGGGCACAGTAAACTAATTCTATTATAGAAGGGGACCTTCATTGTGTCACTACTAGACAGAGGCACAGTATTCTAAATTTATTCTGTACATTTTTGTACCATTTCATGGGGTGGCAAAAGCCACATCACTATGGCTAGGCTTACAAATGCCCCAGGGCAGATAGCCTAGTACTAAACTATGAAACTATGTAATGAAACATCTGTTTAAACAACTTTTTTCTTTGTGATGTGTTTGCATATATTGATATAATTCTATATACTTTCTTTTCTCATCTTAAATCTGCAACAGTTAATCTTCCTTATCTTAAGTAAGGTCTAGTATTAAAATTCCTATATTATATAATATTGGTATCCCTGAGCAAGTCTTTTTTCCCCAAATTCCAAATTATACCCCTCCATAAATTTTATATTTGTAATGTTTCCTCCTTTGTTAAACCTCTAACGTCTTCTAATATTATAATATTTACTTCACATTTATTATACCATTCCAAAATTCCTTTTCGTCTTAGTAAACTATTTATACTGTTCACATTCTCGGATAGAATTCTAAGATTATTTGGTTTCCTTCTTCTTGGTCTGTATGTAATTATTTATTACTTTATCCATTTTCTTTCTTTTTAGCTTTTATACATAAATCCTGGATCTTTCTTTTCCTATCCTTCACTCTTTTTCCAATAAAGTTCTTCATAACCACTTTCCAGTCAGTATCCCACTCAACACTAACATCTGATTCCAATTCTAATTCACTTCCTTTTGTTTTTTTTATTTCTGACTTTTGTATTTCCTCAATCTGATTATTTTCTTGTAATTCCTTTTCCTTGTTCTTTTCATTGTGATTTCTACTTTTTGTTCTTTTTCACAATCTTCCCCATAAATGCACTGTTTGTTTAGGGTCTGTATCACATAGTTGAAATTCCATAACTTCGACTACCATACGTACAAACACATATGTTTGAAGTTACAGAACTTCGACTATGTGTAAAAAAAAAGGGGCCAAAATAAAAGGTTGTATGCAGGGGGGCTAGCCCCCCTGAATCCCCCACACACCCCCTCCCTTTAAATATACCAACTCTGAGGTCGCGCTACAGTGCAGTAAAGGGAAAATTTCCTTTACTGCACTGTAGCACGACCTCGGAGTTGGTATATTTAAAGAGCGGTGGGTGTGGGGGCTTGGGGGGATTTCCCCCCTGCTTACAACCCTCAGGTACATTCTTTTTGTTTAGTGACAGGTGTGGGGGTGTAGGGGAGCTTTCCCCCCTGCTTACAACACTCAGGTACGTTCTTTTAGTTTTTATTTATTTTTTTTACCATCAAAGTATGACTACTTTGAACTTATGGTTTTGACCATATCACGTTCAAAGTTGTCATACTTCGACTACGTGATATAGACGCGTTTGTTTAGATTTATTACATTCCTTTTCATGTTTTCTTGTATCATGACCATAATCTCCACATATGAAACATTTCTTTATATCCCATTTGCCAACAGAAGGACCCTCTTGGTTGCCCCCAATATCATACAACAGTTCTATTCCCTTGTACATTAATCGTACTAGGATTGTGAATAGTTTTATCATTTTCTATTTTCAGTATGACATTACAGTCCCATGCCCCTGCACATAAACCTCTGTTGTGTAGTACTTTTGCAACGCTTCTAGCTTCTGTATAAAAATTCAGTAATGTCCTTTAACAGTCTATCCATCTATGCTTGAAATTGGACATTTTGTTTTAACAATATACTTGTTCCATTGATGCATATCTTTATCATAATTTTCTAAAAAAGTCTCTAGTCCTATAGAAGTTTCAAAATAAAAGGTCACAAAATGTCTCTTTTGTATCAAAATAAATGCTCTTACCTCTTGAGATTTTATTCCTAAGGGGAGAATTACTGTGTCCCATATTTCATACCTGTCCAGTACCTTATCTTTTTTTACCTTGTGTACGAGCAAAGAACTTCGGTTTCCTGACGACTCTATTTTTTTGCTTTCCTTTTTCTCTCCTTTTTTCTTCACCATATCTGTGAATAACAGGCTCTTTAATTTTTTCTCCTCTTTCTTCCAAATTGTCTACATCTCCGCCCCCTGGACAAATGATTCCCACTGTCTGGTTCTTTCTCTTCCACGAAATTAGCCAGTAAATCATCCTACAACTCTCCCGACTGGAGGTTTGTAACAATAATCCCAGCTTGTGATTGTTCATCTGTTTTCGTACTGTTAAATAGCTCCACTTGAAACAGGCCCTCCGAACTCTTGTTCACTCCATTCTGCATTCCTTCATTGAAACCTGCATTTGCCTCAGCTCATCGTGTACAGTCTGCCATACTGCAACATTCTGCCAGCCTCCAGTGCTCCAGGAACGGAATGTGCATACATATGCCCATTAGCCATACAGACCACAAGTGTGGCAACAGTAAGGGAAGATCCACAGTGTCCTGGCCTAAGTTTCCCCTAGTCAGTTTGAATACCACCTTGGGCTACATCTGAAAAGATGCCATTGGCCTAGTACAGGGATCTCTTGGACTTCATAATTATAGATGAGGGAAGTGATTGATTGCATTATGTTTCTGGCTTGCCTACATTTAATTTTGTCTTTGAGATTGTGGCCCTTACTTGACTTTACTAGTTTCCATACAGCACCAGTAGTTGTTTGAGTTTGAAACTCCTGCCCTGGTGGACTAACCATATCAACAAGATGTAAATACTGTTTGTTTATTATTTTTGTTTGCAAACATCATTATTTAAGCTCAAGTGTAAAGGTAGTTCCCTGCTTGTGAAAATGGCAGGTTTGTAGGACTCCATCTGCTTTAACACAGCTGGTTGAACTAATATTTGATAGGTCAAATGCATGACATCTAGGCAATTCGCGATCACTGTCTTGGCAAGTTTGTTTCCTCACTGTTATGCAACTGTGGATTTAGTATACGTACATTTTTTCTCCCTTCCCTTCCCTTTTGGCTACTCATGGCTATCGGCTGCTGCTCCTCTGTGCCATACCACCTCCACCAGGTCTGCAGAGTTCATTCCTCCCCTCAAATTTGCTCCAACCCATGCTTGGGGTAGTTTTGGAGGTCAAGGCACCTGGGTAGCATTATATTGCTGCAAAAGAATGTTTATCCATGTCATTACTTCCCCTTCCCTTGTATGTATCCTGGGACAGGATGTGCAGTGGGATAATTTGGTGTGCTTTCATGTCTCTGCAGTGACTCAGCAATTCCCTCACTACCCTAAGGACTACGTTGTTTCCATGTCCTCAGCCCTTATTGGGGTTCAACAGTGGGGTATATCCAAATGAACCATCCCTACCAGGCTAGTCCTACACATCCCTCCTTACCAGCACCTCAGGTGCCCAAGCTCCTAATTGAATCTGGCCAGACTGTAGTAAGGATTTTATTCCTTTACTCCACAGCACTGACTGGAGTTAGTATGCATATGCTTGGGGACAAGGGGGCTTGCTGTCCTAGAAAATCACTTATTGTGTTCTTTACAATTAGATTGTAACAAGAAGGTGGGAAATGCTCTACATATTTTCAGAAAGGTAGGCTTTCCTAAAGAGGTACTGATAGCTGCTAATGTCATGCCAAATTTACTGGCTTGTTTTTGGAAGTGTTGTGGGGTAACTTTGAGTGTGCTCCCTACTACTCACATTTCAGTGGTTTGGTGAAGAGGTTCAACTCTACAGGGAAGAAAATGTTGAGTGTTTTATGGAATAAATTCTGGATGGAGTAGGACAAGTATCTCCTCAGTCTTCTCCTAGTATTCAAGGGAGATGTCCACATTTTTTCCATCTTTTGAGCTGATGTATGACCACACGGAAAGGTAGTCCCTGGATTGAATTCATAGAGAGTAGAAGGGTGATTGTGATACATGTGAGAAGTCTGTTGAATATGTTCCAAGTTTCATAACTAGGCTTTGTGAGCTTATGGGGATGGCTGAGGAGCACCTGAGAGAAGCACAACAGCAGAAAATGTTTTGTATGACTGGACAAGAGTATTATGTGGGCAGCAGGTGATGGTGCTTATTCCTTTTAGACACGGCAAGCACTGTAGACAGCCTGAGAAGGTCCTTTTACCGTAACGAAAAGGGTGAGTAAGTTAATTTGCAGATTTGCCAGGCAGGAGGAAGAAGCACAAAACTGTGTCATGTTAATAGGATAAATATCCTGACAGAGTGGCCCTGGTACATGGTGATTGCAGTGGATTTCAGAGTCTGAGGGGAATCTGGCAATGGACCACCTTAACGAGGATCAGTCTGACATGGTAAATGAAATAGCCCTGTCCCAGCAATTAACTCCTACCCAGGTGAAGGAAATCTGAGAAGGTACTGCAGGAATTTGCAGATATGTTTACTTGTAAGCCAGTGTAAAACTACCTGGTGAAGCACTTTGCGGTCTCTGGGCCCAGCAGCCAATCAAACAAGCTCCTTAGACAGTGCCTGAAAGAGTTAGGCAAACCCTGAGAGAGGACTTGGAAGGCATGTAGGAACTGGGAGCAATACAGAAGTCTAGCAGTCCCTACAGGAACTGGGAGCAGTACAGAAGTCTAGCCATCCCTGAGCCTCCTGGTGCAGGTAGTGCCAAAGATAGGTGGCAGCACCAGATTATTTTGTTCATAGATTTATTCTAGGCTAATGACCACCAGAGTCTTTACAAGCCTAGCTGTGCAACCCAACCCAGTTTTGGCCTAAAATTCCTTGACGCCTGTATGATGGTGAGCTATGTTTGTTAGTAAAGAGGTAGCTAAGTGTTATGAGGGTGATAAAGAGCAAACTTGATGAAATTTGAACTCCTGACCCCCTGGTTTATGAGACCAGTGCTCTAACCCCTGAGCTACAAGACCTCAAGTGCAGTAATGAAAATTGAACAGTCTTACAGAGTCTGCCATAAGCAGGACAGACGCAGCCTTGGAGACATTAGGTGGGGCTAAGTAACTAACCACTGTTGAAATGACCAATACTGTCAGGTGCCCTTGACATATGCATCTAAGGAGAATTCAGCCTTTGTGACTTCATATTGGTTGTAAACATTCACTAAAATGCCATTTGGAATGAAGAATGCCCAAGCAACTTTCAAGAGGCTGGTAGATTGTGTCGTAGTAGTAGTGAGCGATGGTGTCCTTGCATACCTGGATGATATTGCCATCTACAGCTGGTCACTGTCAGAACATTTTCCACATCTCTGGGAGGTGTTGTGTGGGCTGCAGAGGGCAGAGCTGACTGTTAAAATTCCAGCAAGTGTCAAGTGGATATGACAAAGTTATTTCATGTAGGTAATAGAGTGAATGATAAAATTAAGCCAGCACTACTCAAGATCGAAGCCATTTGACCATGGACTATATGTCCTACTATGGATTATGAAATTTTTTTTTGTAATACATGAGGACATCCTTTAGGATAGCTGGGCAAGTGCGGAAGTTTATCCTCCTACTGCAGTATGATGGCTACTACCCTTACAGGCAATATCAGAACGAGTAGACCAGAAAAGGTTATCCAGACAAACAAAACCTGCCTGTGAGCAGGCATTTCAGGCACTCGGAGGCTTTGAGTAAAGACCCTGTACTAGCTAGTCTTGACATACTTTCAATGAGGGGGGGAGCCTGTACTTTATACAAAGTTTCCTCAGACGGAAATATACACACTATTGTGTACTTGAGCTGCAGATGTCAGCCAAGGGAAGAATCTTGTGTAGCAGTAGAAAAGACGTGTCTGTGCCTAGTCCGGGTTCTGCTAAAGTTAGACCTGCATATATAACACAAAATTCACCATGGTTAAATATCACAACTCTCTAAAGTGGTTATGTAGGGGGAGTGGGTAGAATGAAAGATATTCTTCGTGTTTCACTGTTGCAGTCATCACATTTGGGTTATCTGCTTGCAGTAGCCCTCAGTCGGCCTGATTTAATGAAGTCTTGGGTCCTGCGTCGGTTGCTGTCCCTTCTTCTGTGACGTCAGGTCATCAGGGGTATAAAACATGCAGCCGACACCATTACATCAGTCTTTCTTGCCGTGCGGTGCCCAAAGCAGAAGCAGTTTGCAAGTGCCGGTTGGCCGACTCCTGAAATTTTCATTTTCGAGTTTCAGAACCGAACGGATGTCTGTACCTTGGATGGGTCCAGAGCCGCTCTGCAGGCACTGGCTTAATTCAGGCCTACTGACTTGCGTATTAAACCGATGCCATCTTCTTCTTCAAGGCCTAAAACTCGAACCATGCCTAGAAAACTGACGCCCAGACGGTATAGTCAGGCCTCTATGCCTAAAAAAACAAATAAGAATGGCTGAAGACCTTATTACTTTAATCAGGGGAAGCCAGCCTTCCCCCTCTAAGAGACCTAGGACTGAGGTTGCTTATGATACTTCTGACCAAGATTCTGAATTTTCTGTTTCCTCTGATGACCAAGATTTACCCTTATCTACCTATGAGGATTCTGATGCTGAGGACTCTACCCCCCCCCCCCCGAGGATTTCTCTTTTGGTGAAACCTTGCATGCTGTCAGGGAGCATTTTCATTGGGAAAGTCAGGATTTCTCTGATTCTAAAAAGAGACTTAGGGATTTCTTACTCCTGCCCCAGCACAGGCCTTTAGCCATACCTCCTGCACTAGACGTTGTTGATGTCTTTTCAGACTCTAGCTTGGCCCCTGACTCTCTACCTCCTGCGCCCAGAAAACCTGATAGATATTACAGGGTCCCTGACTTAGGTTCCTCTTTAAAAATCCTACTGTGGATCCTGAGACCATTTCACAGGGACCCAAGGGCATTAAAGCTACTACTGCCAGAAATCCTACCCCCTCTGATAGAGACTCCAGGGTGCTGGATAGATGGAGTAAGAAGGTATACACTTCTGCAACTTTGGTCATTAGGGCCTTAAACTGCCAGTTTCATATGTTAAAGTATCAGCAGCATATTATTGGATTGCTTAAACAGAAAATGATGTTGATTCCAGATTGTGCTGAAAATAAGAATTTACAGGATTTACTGCATTCAGCTGAACACGTTGGAAAACATACTTTGCAATGTGGTTTTAATTCTCTAGAGGCATCTTGCAGGGTTGCTGTAACTGGGTCTGTACTTAGAAGGCTTGCCTGGCTTAAGGAGCAATCCTTGCCAGATCATGTTAAAGCGAAATTATTGGATGCTCCCTTAAACCAGGACCGCCAGTTTGGCAACAAGGCGGAAGAAGTTCTTAAAAAGATGGAGGAAAAAGCTAAATCTATGCAACAACCTCCAAGGTGTAGTAGGCATTGCCCTTTCAAGAATTGGTCCTTTCCTGCCTCTTCCAGACCTAAGTCCAAACCCAGATCCAGCAGAGCTCCCAGGCTTCAGTCTCAGGGTACGCACAGGACTAAGCAGTGGGGTGCCCCCACTTCCAAATCTGGGAGAAATAAAGCTCCTCCCTATGGTAAACTGTCTCAGTGACTTATTTTTAAAACTTCCAAGCATTTCTCAACTGACTGCCCCTTTGGGGGGAAAGATTGCTCTTCATGCCAAGAACTGGGAACTCATTACCCAGGACAAATGGGTTTTAAATAGTGTCCCAGGGATGGAGATTTCACTTCCACACATTACCAACACCAAGCGGGTGGCCAGATTTACCCCCAAATCAGTGGGCAGAGGCCCAAAAGCAACTACTCTCTCTCTTAAGCATGGGGGCTATTCAGTTGGTACCAGAAGAGGAAAATGGACAGTGTTTCTACTCAAGACTTTTCCTGGTACCCAGGAAAGACAATTAATGGCGTCCTATCCTGGACCTGTCTACTCTAAACACCTTTTTGGTGATTCCAAAATTCAAGATGCTGACTTCACCAGTTGCTCCCTATGCTAGGCAAAGACACCTGGTTGGCAAAACTAGGTTTAAAGGAAGCATACCTGCACATCCCAATCAGGGAATCTTGCAGAAATACCTACGCTTCAAAGCAGGCTGCATGCACTATCAGTTCTCTGCACTGCCCTTTGTGAATACCCTGGGCGCAGTAGATGAGCCAAATTGTCTAGCTCCAGTCATTGCATTTTGCAGGTAAAGAAATACTCAAATATACCCATACCTGGACGATTGTTTAATTCAGGCAGAAAGCCAGGACATACTTTTGAATCATCTGGCCTTTGTACAAAGGGTGCTAACCTGTCTGGGGTACACCATAAACGAAAAGAAATCACACCTGGTACCCTGTCAACAAATTATATTTCTGGGAGCAAGCTTGAATACAGCTTCCCAGATGGCTTTCCTCACGCTGGAGAAACAAATTCATTTGACAACCTACTTCAAGCAAGTGGCCACAACAACCTTGCTATCTGCAAGGCAAATACTACAAGCCTTGGGGTTCATGGCCTCCTGCATTCTTTGAATTCCATATGCAAGACTGCATATGTGGAAACAATGGTATCTAAAAAGCCTATGATGTCAACATTCTCAGAATCTAGAAGCAATGATTCCTATCATACCTTTCCTATGCCTAGAGTTCCTTTGGTGGGCCGAGGCCTGCCCCCAAAACAACGGACTACAGTCACACTACCCCCTGCCGCCAAAAACCCTAACAGATGCATCAGACTATGCATGGGGGGCTCACTTGGCAAGGAAGTGCATTCAGGACAAATGGAACCCAAGTCAAATCCACCTGCATATCAATCAAAAAGAAATGTTAGCTGTACAGAATTCTCTGACAGCCTTCAAGGACCACATTCTTCCAGGATAATTAATGGTAAAGACGGACAACACCACCGCTATGTGGTACATAAACAAGCAGTGGGGTACACATTCTTACCCCCTCTGCAGACTAGCCATGGCATTGTGGAATACAGCACTGAGCTACCAAGTGCATCTACAAGCTCAATTCCTGTCTGGAAAACTAAATACAATTATGTGCAACAAGTCAAGAAAAAATAAACCAATAGTTCTTGTGATTAAATAATTGCTCTCCCAAGAGATGTTGAAACTAAAACCACCAAATAATGCAGACTGGATACTGCTTACGGTAAAAACTGAACGCAAATTTTTATTTAACCAGAAATAGCGTTTTCGCTGTAGTCATAGCTGCAGCTTCCTCAGAGGCTAATTTCAAAAATAGCCGCCAAAACCAGGCTTTTAAAAACACGTTCATACGTGAATTAGCATAAATATTCAATTAGAGACTGAATATATTTAACAATGAATACTCCATACTGGCAACTAGTTACATAGATGAGTAAAAGCTTTTATACATTATTAATTATACTAAATAGTCTTATAAAAATCCTAAGAAAGCCCCTTCAAATAGAAAAAATGCTTCCTAATAACGGGATACCCTCAAATAAAAATATATATGAATTTATAATAGTGCAAATTCCGTTAGGATGTTACAAGTTACGCAGTTCTGTTACCAAACTGCGTTCCAAATAAGTCTTTGATCACTATAAATACATAAAATTAAAATTAAAAAATAAGAGATATAAATGTATTAAATAAAGAAAGGTAAACTATTAGCCTTACCGCTTCTCTTCACATAAATTTAATCTACCTCATTATAAATCTAACCTTTAGATTTAACTATTAAATACATAGAAAGGATTAACAATCCACTTAAAATAGTGAACATTTTTTTTAAGAAGTTAGAAGGCAGTTACAGGGGAAAAATTAAATAACATACCAGTGGTGTAACTTTAAGTGAAGCTGAACATTAGTAGTTTTGAAAAAAACAAATTGTTTTCTCATAAAAGAAATCATCTTCTATAACTTCTCATTTTCAATACACATGATATGTTACAATACTCATTCAACCCAGGATAAGAAAATGAATCAAGTAGAAGCTGCCATTCCAACTCTGTTTTCTAGTAATAGTGTAACTGGTCCTTCTCTTTCCGGACTTGAAACCTGGTCAATAGCCATAAATTGGAAACTGTGCCCTTGATTCCTGATAATATGCTTGGCTAACGCATTCTCTTTTTTCATCTTCCTTGTAGCATAGACTTGTTCATATAATCTATCTCGTAGTCTACGATCGGATTTACCGATGTAGAACGCTTCACAGCAATTGCATGTAGCCAAATAAACTATTGATCTAGATTCACAGTTTAATTTGTGAGCAATTTTGTACTTCTTCTTCCTAATTACAAATGAGTTAGATGCTTTAACAAGGTAGCAGTAGTTACAAGCCCCACATTGGTATGAGCCTTTTACTCTAGTTAAACAATCTGATGTCTTAGATCTTTCTAAGAGGGTTTTTAAATTATTACCTCTCCTATAAGTGATCTTAGGTCCCCATCTCAATTTGTCCAATAGTTGTTCATTGTTGGAAATAAAATACCAGTTTTTAAATAGTATGAACTGGATTTCCCTAGAGTCGGTGCTGTATGTGGTAATAAAACTACTTTCGAAACCATGCCTTATTTCAGTAGTAGTTACTGATGGAATAGTATCCATGTCGGGGCTACCAACACTTCCTTCAGTATCTTGGTTGGAAACTTGATGCAGTATAAGTTTATGGGGTAGAAGAGGGGGATAATAACCATTAGACCTTTTAGTTGTAACTTCGTCCAATAGTTCATTAAATAAGTCATGGGGATACTCTCTGTTAGTGAACATACTTTTTAAAGTGTCACATTCCTCCAGAAATGCTTCCTCTCTACTGCACATCCTTGATGCCTGGATTAACTGGCCCTTAATGATCACCTTCTTTTGTTTAAAAGGATGGCAACTTTTATAATGCAAGAATGAGTTGCAATAGGTTGTTTTCCTGTAAATCTTAGAGAAATATTCACCTTTTATGCATCTTTATAAAGCTTTACATCAAGATAGTCAATATCAAATTCAGAGAATTTTGACGTAAATTTTAAAAAGGTAGTTGTTTCATTAAGTGAGTCGACAAAACTTGTTGCCAACAAACTATCACCATTGAAAAGGATAAAGATGTCATCAAGGTACCTTGTGTAGAATTTCACATGTTCCATTCTATTTAAGTTATTGAGTATATAAGTTTTCTCCCAGTAAGCCATGAATAAGTTGGCAACACTGGCTCCACAGGGAGACCCCATTGCCACCCCCTGTTTCTGCAGGTAGTATTTCCCATTAAAAGTAAAATAATTAGATGATAGTATGATATCAAGTAGTTGAGCAACAACATCGATCTCTCTTTTAGGAGCCTTCAAATCAGTTAACATTAATGAAATCCATTCAATGGCTTCAAGGTGAGGGATAGATGTATAGAGGTCAATAACATCTATGGTAAGGAAATTAAATACATTGCAGTATTCAACATTGTGAATTTTCTCAAGGAAGGCCCAAGAGTCCTTGCATATTTGGGTTATTCCCTTCAAATGTTTAGATAGTATATTTTCCACCAACTGTGCACATGGATATGTGAAAGAAAGGCGACTATCAATAAGGGCACATAATGGTGGATTAAGCATATCTTTGTGGATCTTTGGGATCCCAAAGATAACTGGTGTTTTTGGCATGGAAATATCAATGTAATTATACGTATCCATGTCAATACTTCCATCAATAAATAAATCCTTAAAGTAGCCCCTATTCCTAGAATATGAGATGTTCATTTCATTCAAAGATGCTGTATTATAAGCTGGCCCACTAAGCACTGATTCCATTTTGTCAATATACATATAATTATCAAAAATTACAAGTCCACCCCCTTTATCTGGTTTGACCACTCTAACAGGAGCTTTACATAATTGGTCAAACGCCAATAGTTGATCTTCAGTAGTATTATATTTGGGGGTGTTGTTCCGTGAGTTGTTGAAAGATGTCATAAGCCTAAAGTCCAGCTCACATATTTTTTCAAATAGTAATAATTCAGTATGCAAAGGTGGATTGTAAGTACTAGCTAATTTTAGGCTTGAGTCCTTACCATGATCACTATTGTTAAACATAAGGTTCAAATTTAGTTTTCTTACAAAACATTTGAGATCAATGAGAGTCTTAACGAGATTACATCTTGAAGTGGGTACAAAGGTATTGCCATGTGCTAGTAATTCTATCAGGCAAGGGGAAACATGAAAAATTGTAAATTATAAAATCACCCTTGGCATTAGTTAAAATCTTTAAATCAGTCACCCAAAGGGTTAGAGACAGCCATAGGCATTACAGTCACTTCCGATTGTTGTTCCAATTCTTCTTGTAATGTGATCGAAAATTCGGTTTGCCTAAAAAATGCCCAGAGGAGTTATCATAATTTTGATTGGCACCGTTGTTTTGTTGCCCACTCCTGGTATTGTGTACTTTGGTCCTGTTACTACGCCTGGGTACATCATTAACCTGGTGGTTTGGATTTTCTTCCATGATGTCAAAGTCACTTTCATTAGATGTACAAGGTTGGTCAACCTCATTACCCCTCACGGCACCCGTGCTGGCAAAATGAACGTTGGAGGGAGCCTTAAGTTTTGGATATGCTGAGTTATTTAAGTAACTCAGCCTATCTCTTACCAATTTTTTGTTCTTATTGACTTTAAATTTTTCTACTAGAGCATCAATACTCGTGAAAATCCGAGTATAATCATATTTGTACCTTTCAAAATATAAATCCTGTTTCAAACAATTGTCCAGAACATTAACTTCTTCTATAAGTTTAACTATCTGAATATTGTAGTATTTAATAATTAAATCCAGTAGTTGTGCTCCTTGATCGTTAAATAAAAGGGTAAGTTCATTATAAAAATCAATGTCACTAAACAGTCCAGTCGGGCAGAAGTTAGAACGTAGCCCTTTAGGAACAATTTTTTCTGATAAACATTGATGAAAATAAGAGACTTCTAATTGGAGCTTTTTCAGTTTCAACAGTTTGCCATCAAAGTCTTTTAATTTGTCAGTAATAGAATTTGCACTTACTGTCGTCGTTTCCATCCCCCTGGCCGGTTGTTCCTGCTGGTTGCCGAACGATAAGTTATCGGTATTATTAATCCAAATACCAAAGTTTGGAACTCCAATAAGTCCTGGGGGCATTGGTAAGGAAGGTGGAGTCGGTAATAGAGAAGTCCTTCCCATAGGTATCATATTAGAACGAGTCATGCTCTGTGTAGTTGTTGGTGTGCCCTGGTTGTGGTTTGGTTGACCTGGAGGTATAACAAACGAACTCGTTGCAGAGTTAGGGCCAGTAGTGTTAAAAGAAAACCCATCCTGTGAAGTCTGGAGAAACGGTACTTGTGATACTGCGGCAGTTACACCTGCACTTGGTGGTATATTGACGCGTTTATCTAAAGCGTCAAGTTTAATAGTAATTAAGTCCATTCTGGAAGACAAAGCACGAATAAGAGTGGTTAAATCACTCTGGTCTTCCGTATTAACATTGTTGTCGGTTAAAAGGATCTCAGGGCTTGTCGGACATGAAGGGCTGCCAGCCGCCGTACTCCAAAAAAGACGGACAATAAGTAAACAAGTAAAAGTCTCAAAAAATAGCAAACCCTTATGTGCAACAAGTCAAGAAAAAATAAACCAATAGTTCTTGTGATTAAATAATTGCTCTCCCAAGAGATGTTGAAACGAAAACCACCAAGTAATGCAGACTGGATACTGCTTACGGTAAAAACTGAACGCAAATTTTTATTTAACCAGAAATAGCGTTTTCGCTGTAGTCATAGCTGCAGCTTCCTCAGAGGCTAATTTCAAAAATAGCCGCCAAAACGGCTATTACCAGAACATACCCTTTTCTATGTGACGTTTACTTGTTTACTTATTGTCTGTCTTTTTTAAACTAAATACAATGGCAGACGAACTAAGCAGAAACCTCATGGACCCACACGAGTGGAAACTGGAACCAAGGATTTTCAACATGTTGACAAGCAAATGGGGGAGCCCAGATATAGATCTGTTTGCCTCCCCCCAGAACTGTCAATTGGACAAATTTTGCACAAGGACTCCCCACAAACAAGCTTGGAAACTGGATGCTCTGTCCTTTAGCAGAAAAACCCATCAGTTTATGCCTTTCCTCCTCTGCTCCCCAAAGTACTACTAAAGATCAAACAAGACAAACCAAGGACTATTTCGATTGCACCAGACTGGCCACGCCAAAACACTGGTACCCCCTCTTGTGCAGTGTGTCACTGTTAGCCCCATGGCACCTGCCTCAGGTTCCTACCCTATTTTCTCAGCAGGAGAACCAGATTTTGCACCTTCAGCTTCAAACACTGAACCTAGCAGTCTGGCTAATGACCTAATCTCTCCTTTACCATCCCTCACTAAACCAGTGATGGATATCATTTTATTGGCAAGGAGGCCTAATACTAGAAAATCTTATGCTGAAAAATGGAAAAGATTCTGTATCTGGAACCAGCAGCACCCAATTTCCGTCCGATTTTACAATACTTAACTGAGATGCTTCACAAGGGCCTGTCTTTCTCAATCAAAATTCACGCCTCTGCCATTTCAGCTCATTATAACACAGAACCTCCCCTCTTCTCTCATCCACTGCTCAAGCAGTTCCTCAGAGGGGCCAAAAATTTACGACCACCCAGGAGAGCCCCAACTCCAGCCCGGGACCTTAACTTTGTAATGGAGAAACTCTCTCTTCCTCCTTTCGAGCCAACTGCTACTGCAGACTTAAAATTCCTTTCTTGGAAAACAGCTTTCCTTTTAGCAATCACTTCAGCAAGAAGGGTATCTGAATTACAGGCCCTTATGGCAGTGGAGCCTTTCATCATCTTTCATGCGGACACGGTGTCCCTCAGGTCCATTCCCTCCTTCATGCCCAAGGTGGTATCCAGTGTGGCCCGTAATCAGTTCATTCATTTGCCAACCTTCTTTCCTAATCCACAGAACAAAGGGGAATGGATACTGCACTCCTTAGATGTGCACAGACAACTTAGATTCTGCTTGGACAGGACTAAGCCTCAAAGGAAATCTGAACAACTGCTGGTGGCATTTGCTGCAGGGTCAAAGGGGAAGGCTATTTTAAAGCAAACCATTTCCAAATGGATAGGCCATTACAATCTGCTACAAGCACCATGGAAAACCTATACCACAGGGGTCAGACCCCACTCATCCAGCACTGCATCTACCTCTACAGCCTTTCTCAGAGGCGTCCCTACCAGGGACATCCTAGAAGCTGCTACCTGTAGTTCTGCACATACTTTCACCAAGCATTACCATTTGCCAATTTTCTCTAAATCCAGAGCTGGCTTTGCCACTGTAGTCTTGCAAGGCCTTATAGTTGGTCCTAATGCTATCTAAATTCCCCCTCTTATCCTTAGCTTTGGCAATCTACCCAAATGTGATGACTGCAACAGTGAAACACGAAGAACATAATACAGCTGTGTACAATTACCATAAATGTAGATAGGTTCATAGGTAGGTACTAGGCTGTCGGCCCCGGGGCCTATACAAGCCCAGCCAAAAAGGTACCCTGGCTTTTGCCACCCAAGAAAATTATTTTCCTGTGCCACTGTTGAGCAGAGCCACAGAAGTGATCCCCGGGGTGAATTTCCTATTTCCCATCCAATCATCAAGATTTTTCTTGGAGTGCTAATGATATTTCAGAGTATGGGAAGTCTCTAGGACAGGAATTTATCCCTCCGGCATGTTCTGTTGTGGTGACAAGGTTTAGGTCCCTAGAGCGTGTAGCTCAGAGGGATTGGGATTTCTTTAAGTGGAACATGTCCAACAGCTCTGGGTTTGACATGACTTTGTATGTTCGGCAGAGATCACCTCTGAGTAGGCGATATGCGACAGAGTAAAGCTGGAGTTTTTTGAGGCGGTCTGCTTAGGGCACCTGTTTGAGGCCAGTAATCCTCTTTGTGAGGTATTTCTGTGGCCTTTGTGAGGTGCATACCAAAATGGGCGTTGTTCTCTATAATGGGTCTAATGAGTGATGAGTAGAGGGGAACAATGACCTCTTTTTTTTCTGGATGAGAAACCTTTTGTGATTAGGTGTGCCACGTAGAAGGATTTCCTGACTACTGTGGCAATATGATTATCAAAGGAGAGACTACTGTCCGCCTGTGTCCTAAGGTCTCTTATCACACTGTTGGTGTTAAGTAGACTACTGCCTATGTGGTAGTTCATGGGTACAGAGTTTTTACCAAAGGGGATGAAAATGCACTTTTTTGGCATTGAGCTTGAGGCCATGGCTTTGACACCAGGCATCTGTCTCGGTGAGGCCCTTTTGTAGGATGTCCACATCGTTAGGAGTTTCGATTATGGCTCCTAGTTTGCAGTCATCTGCAAATTTCGTTAGCCAAAGACCTTCTGTGTTAGCCTGTACTTCAGAGAAGTAGATACCAAACAGGAGAGGACCCAGGACTGAACCCTGTGGTACTCCACTTGTCACTGGTCTGAAGTCTGATTTGGAGTCTGCTACTTTCACTGTGTGGGTTCTGTCAGTGAGCCATTTGGCAACCCATCTTGTGACATAGGGATTTATACTTAGTTTAGTGAGTTTATCTATAATTCCAGAGTGCGGGATGGTGTCGAAAGCCTTGGGAAGATCTAGATAGGCTGTGTGAACCACCTTATCCTTGTCTACGGCTTTGGTGACTGCTTCAAAGAAGTCTATCAAGTTTAGGAGACATGATCTGCCTTTTACAAACCCGAACTGGATGGGGTCCTGAGTTTGGAGATTACCATTGTCTTTGTTTATAAGTTCCATGATGATAGGTTCCATGGCCTTGCAGATCAGGCACGTCGGGCTAATGGGGTGGTAGTTCCCAGGGTCCGTGGTGGCTCCCCCCTTGTGGAGTGGGATAACTGTCGCTGTGCGTCAAAGCCTGAGGTGATGCTATGATTGAACATGGTACTTGGGTGTGGGGTTTCGTTCTGTATTTTGTGTAGAATGCAGCCTGGGATGTTGTCTGGCCCCATGGATGCTGTGTTCTTGGCTTTGGAGAGTGTGGTTTTTACCTGTGCAGCCATGGTTTTTACCTGTGCAGATGTTAGAGTGTATTCACTGTTGCAGTCGTGGTTACCCTCCCTCCAGCCCCCTTATTTCTTTTGGCTGTACCTCTTCTCTCCTTTACTATGCACAAAGTTTTTTGGTGTATTTGCTTTTTTGTTGGAGGTATAATCTTGTATATTTATAGATTTAATTGCTTTTCTTTAGGGGGGCACCTGTCATCTGGGGCAAGAAAACTGATGTAATGGTGTCGGCTGCATGTTTTATACCCCTGACGACCTGACGTCATGGAAGGGACAGCAACCGAAGCAGGACCCAAGACTTTGTTAATCAGGCCGACTGAGGGCTACTGCAAGCAGATAACCCAAATGTGATGACTGCAACAGTGAATACACTGTAACATCTACATTTATGGTAAGTGTATACAACTGTACTTTTCTTAAATGGAGTTTAGCTTTGCAGTCATTTAACATTAATTATTCAGCATAAAGGTGGTACTGCTAATGCCAGTGCAGATAGTCTGTACAAAACAGGAGTGGGATAGCATATCAAAATGGTGCACATTTGTTTCAAGCTCTATTTCTTGACGGATGGAGACAGAAGACTTGTTTGAGAGGAGGGGAAAGAAGTTGTTACTATAGGGGAAATATTGAATTTAAAAAGCTATGTCTGTACCTTCTCTTCCCTTTTTTTTAAATTCATAGTGTAGCCGTACCTCTCAACCTGGAAACGGCAAAAATCTGGACAAAGGCCCATGAAAAATAGGTACAAATCTGTATGCTGATTAACATAAACTTTGGATACATAATTATGCACTCACTCTCATTCATATGGAGTTGTGGGATATCAGCTTTCAAATGCAAACTGAAGAACAGGCAACCAAAATATACCCCCACCCCCCGACCCTGTAGTAAATGGTAACCATTTTTTGAAATGTGTAGCAGTGATGTTCACTGGGAAGGGAGATGATGATGAACCTTGGGATTTTGTTTTTGGTGACTTGCATTATGCGAGTTTTGTGTTAAAAGTAGACCATTTACTGGTAGGCAATATTCTAACCTTTTAATATAGTGTTAGCGCTTTCGCCTGCCAGT
Organism: Protopterus annectens; assembly: GCF_019279795.1. Classification (NCBI taxonomy): domain Eukaryota; kingdom Metazoa; phylum Chordata; order Ceratodontiformes; family Protopteridae; genus Protopterus; species Protopterus annectens. Next base: position 406,086,397 of record NC_056736.1, read on the forward strand.
ATTGACAAACTTCTTCAGATAAAATAATAAGGAAATTACATCGGTTAAATAACAAATGCTTGAAGGCATCACTTCCTGTTTCCTAAAAAATAATCATTTTACGTATAAAAATGGAAAAGTAGGAAAAATTAATTAAAAAATAGTAAATAAAGTGATACTTTTCAACTTGTTAAAAATGTGTTGCACAAATCATCTATCTAGGGACTTTAAAATCAATAAACATTTGACATTACAGTTGTCATTGAGACCAGGATAACAAAAAGCATCAAGTTGTAACTGCCAGAGTAGTTATTTTTCTTCCAAGATCAAAGACCATGCCCCCCCCCCCCCGATACCAAAAGGTAATTTTTCTAGAACAGTAAATGAAAAATTATGTTGAACATAGTCTGAGGTGTATCTGGCCAAAGCATTGTTAAGGTTGTTTTTACGTGTATTATAAATGTGTTCATAAATGCTCTGTTTCAGTTGTCTTTCGGTCTTACCCACATAGAAAACAGTCACATTTGTCACATAAAACCAGATAAACCACCCTTTTGGCTTCACAGTTATACCTACCTAAAATAGAAAGGGTGCTGACCGTTGATGTTTAAGTTCTTACATGTCTTGATGTACTTGCAGAAATTTCATCTACCACATTTGTACATACCAGGACAATATACTTAAAATTATTATTTTTTAGGAAACAGGAAGTGATGTCCTCAAACATTTGCTATTTAACTGATTTAATTTCCTTATTTTATCTGAAGAAGTTTGTCAATACTGGCAGACGAAAGCGCTAACACTATATTAAATAATTTGTGTGAAATTGAGTGGATTGCCGACCTGTGCTGTTTGTTTTGCTTTTAGTTTATTTTAATTTATTTTATTTTGTTTTTATACAATATTCGAATATTCTAACCTTAGCAAAAGAATATTATAGTTTGCTAGGACCTCCAAAAGTCATTCTCCATGGCCTACTGATCAGTGGTGTAGCTGGAATTTGTGCCACCCAGGGCTGTCTTTGAGTTTGCCACCCTTCCCCCCTCACAAAATCATGGTCGAATGGGCTGCCCCCCCCCATACACAGTCCTCCCCCCTGCAGCCATTCCGATGTTTCATTACTTGGCTATTTTGCCTCACTTACCATACTGTAATGTGCGTACTGCTTTACTTCTACAGTGATTATTTGGATTTCATTTAAAACTGATTTTACATTTTATAGCACAAACACTAACAGACTTCTGCTAAACAAAGGAATACAGTCTCACAATGAAAATAGATTTAGCATTAAAACTTCTCTGCCCTTGAAGCTCACATTCATTGAAACAGCAGTGGCGTAAAGATTACCTTTGGGCTGTTTTCAAATCATAGGTTCCTTGCACATGAAACATACATGTGTTCTTTGATACACCTTCCTGATTGTATTATATTATATTCCTTGTAAAGTACAGCACACTTATTAGAACGGTTTTAAATTTATTGTTTTGAACCTTTTTCCAGTAAGTAATGAAACAAAATGCAAGAACCAGTAATGACAAAGCTGCCCAATTCAGAATATTTCCATCGTAAAAGTCTACTCAAACTTCTACAGTCCACCAGTATCAGTAAATATGCACAATTGTTGCCAAAGTAAAAGTCTAAATAATTCCACATTAGAGATCTGTAACCAATAAAGAGGTTGCTGCTAGCAAACAACTTTATATTTCATTGTTTCATCTACAAATAAAGTGTCTGTTGGCCTTGAGGAATAAATTGACTATGTTACATTAAAAAGAAATGATAATCTAGTAATATTGCAATAGGGAATGGATAGCAAACTGATAACAGGTTCATAGTTACTAGGTATCTCTGCCAAAGAAGACATTCTCAGGACTGCAACATCCACCTCCTTTAAAAGTACAACACAGTACAGTATCAGCAATCAATCTACATACTGTGGGAGTAGAAACCACAGTCTTCTGCATCAAAAGCAAACATTCTACCTGTTGTGCTACTAACAACAAACACAAACATACTTTGCTTAAGCAGCACTAAACTTCTCTTCCCCCTGAAGAACTGTGCAGCACAAGAAATCTGGGAAAAAAAAACAAAATTTATTGGGGGGACAAAGGGCTAAAACCAGGGACACATTTTAAACATTGCTTGTATAATCTTAGAAAGTTGCTAGAATAAAATATTTTGTGTTACCATGCGTTTCCTGAAGGTAGGAAGACTGAAAGTTAAATGGCTATTATTATTCAGTCCTCACTGATTTGCCAAAAAAACACAAATTTTAAGAGGAACAGACCACAAGTATGAGCCAAACATTCCAGACTTTCTGTAAAACTTTGGACTTAACTCCTTGAATCAAAAGTGGTGGTATGGGTAGAGAATTAGGCTGTTGCTCCTAAGGTACAGTTTGAGTCTGAGTAATTCTACCTAACCACGAGTTGCACATAACTGGGATATATATATATACACACACACCCACCATAAACAGGACTAATATCTCCTTACAGCAGCAGCAAATAAACAGGACTAGTATCTCCTTACAGCAGCAAATAAACAGGACTAGTATCTCCTTACAACAGCAAATAAGCAGGCAGAATGAACTACACAGGGGACTGGAAACACATACACAAATAACATAAGACAACTAGTATCTCCTTACAGCAGCAGCAAATAAACAGAACTAGTATCTCCTTACAGCAGCAGCAAATAAACAGGACTAACTAGTATCTCCTTACAGCAGCAGCAAATAAACAGGCAGAATGAACTACACCAGGGACTGGAAACAGAACGGCACTACTAAAAACATGAATGCACTCTGAACTACTGGGGACTAGAAGCAGAGTCAGTACTGAGATACAAGAATGGTGTACTAAGAACATGGTTGAAAACACGAGGGTGTTTATGTCCAAAAAAAAAAAAAAAGAGGACTGAATTAACACAAAGCGTAAACATTCATTCTTGCAATGCAAAAATAAATGGAAGTAAGGATTGTTTGCCTTTTTTACATTTTTTATGACCATTAGCTCTATGTCCTTACCAGCACCATTCAAATAGTTACAAGAGATCTTCACGGTTAGTATGGCTATTCTCTCCCTTGTACTAAGTGTTACTATACAACTTGATGATGTTGTCGCAGGCAGTATAGAGACTGAAAAAACATGCTGTATGGGGTAATGCTTATATTTATACACAGTTTAAAGACCCACTACAAATGCGTAACACTAGTGCATTTACAAGTTGGGTTCTGCAACACAGAAGGGTGTAACGCCCGTGCCTGGCCCAGCAATAAAGGAGCCTCAATCCTCATCACTAACACCAGAGAGGGAGTGTCATATGAGAGGAAAGGATAACAAATAGACACAGTAAAGTGCAATTTCCCTTAAGAGCACACAGAGATCACAGTCAGTCCGGGGCTGGTCACTCCCTTGCTCCTTAGGTCCCCAATAAGATTCCCAACTGGCACAGCTATATGGTCCAGATCTCAGCCTAGCTGGGCAAGCTAAAATCTCCAGTACCCTCTCTGACCAACCAGTGCTTCATGTCCCTGTCCAAGTAGCTGTCACACCCACACTTTGAGATAAGAGTTTACACAACTGCACAGACTTCTGGGGAAGGCTGGCACAGGTTCTCCAGCTGTGCCCCTTTTAGCCAGACTATATGGTAGTAATTACCGCCACCACCCAGCTAATATTTATCAGCTACTCAAAGGCCCTTAAAGGGGTGTCCAATAATTATTACTGTGCAATATTATTATCCAATTGGTAGATGTGACTAAACAGTCAAGGCTTATTAGAGTGGACTTGGTACAGTAATCACTATTAATATGCAATGTACTCTAGAGCTTAAATTATCTCTACACAAACCAGCCACAGTTAAAAGGTTTTAAAATATTTAGTAATAATTAAAACCACAAGACAGTACTTTCTACTACACAGTCAGTGCTAGTCACAAGTTCAGAGATCACACAGAAATACTTACAATAATTCAGTAGAACAGTTCTGACATCACAGAAAAACGCTTGGTCTAATCTTTCTAGCTGTAGCTATCACAAGTCTAAGATAACTTACATGTGAGCAAGAGGCAGTGCTGTGAGTTGGATGATCAAGATAAAAATGCTTAATGCCTTCTGATTCTCTCTGTTTAAATTGCTATTGCAGTTCTGATAAACATTACATCATCTTGTTACACTTCCCTGGTGTTCCCAGGCTACACATTGACTATATTTACATTTTAACATCTCCCTTTTGTTATCTTGCAGCTGGTCAGGAGCAGAGCAATAAAATACATTTGCATGTTTAAATCTAGCAATTTAACTCTCTGTTAAAACAATAGAAAGAATTTATTCATCTAGACTTTTCGGCACCACTGTCTACTTCAAAGGGTCACCACATCCTTTACGTTGGTCAGTAGAGTGCACTGTTGTCACATTTATTTCCATTTCCACATGTAACAGTATTTCTTTACATTTAAGACAACAAGCCTGCAGTTTACATTCATATTTACAAATGATAGAATTATCTGCACAATTCTATCTGGCTAGGCTGGCAGCCTTCACACTTTTCTACCAGTCTTCACATCCCCACCCCACCCCGGAGAACTCAAGCTAGTTTTCAAGTGACCCTTGAGAAAGATCGCTTGAGAGGGTTAGGTCTATCTTGGTGTACCTCGCCCCATTCCGTGTCTTGAGAGCCCATCTGCATTGGCATTGCTAACCCCACTGCGGTGCTGCACTGACATATGTGCTTGTAACCACAGGCTCCATCTTGGCAACTTGGCATTGTGCTGACTGGCTCTGTTTAACCATGTTAGGGGGTTGTGATCTGTCATAAGTGAATTTCCTTCCATAGAGATAAGGCTGAAGTTTCTGCAATGCCCACACATTGGCTAGACATTCATTTTCTACAGCTGCAATAGCATTCCTCTCTTGGTTGGAGCTTACGACTGAGATAAACCACTGGGTGCTCTTCTCCCTCTGAAGAAATCTGGCTAAGTACAGCCCCCACCCCATGGTTCGAAGCATCCACCTGTACAACAAATTCATTGCTGTAATCTAGACTGGCTGTCACAGGAGGTCATCCCAAAGCTTCTTTAAACTTCTGGAATGCCTGCTCACATGCTGTGGTCCACACTACCTTATCTGGCCTGTTCTTCCTTGTCAGGTCTGTGAGGGGAGCAGCTGTGGTACTATAACTGGGGATGAACTTTCTGTAAGTACCCTGCTGTCCCTAAAAATGCCCTCACCTACTTTTTAGTAACAGGTGCAGGCCATGCCTGAATGGCTTCCACTTTGGCAGGTTCTGGCCTTATCTTACCACTCCTCACTCTGTGTCCTAGGTAGGACACCTCTGCAATACTCACTTGACATTTGCTCAGCTTAATGGTCAACCCTGCCCTCTGTAGTCTGCCCAGCACCTCCCTGACATGCTGAAGGTGCTCTGGCCAGGAATAGCTGTAGATGGCAATATCATCTAGGTAAGCAAGGGCAAACACTCCTGCTCCTCCTAGGATACAATCTACCAGTCTGTGGAAAGTCACTGGGGCATTTTTCATCCCAAAGGGCAACTTTGTGAACTCATACAAGCCAAAAGGAGTCACAAAGGCTGACTTTCTCTAGCACTGGGAGTGAAGGGCACCTGCCAGTAACCCTTGGTAAGATCAATGGTTGTAAGATACTTAGCCCCACCCAGCTGCTCTAGGGCCTCATCTGTCCTAGGCATGGGGTAAGCATCCGACTCTGTGTGACTATTTAATTTCCTGTAGTCCACACAGAACCTTGTGCTGCCATCCTTCTTTGGCACCAGCACCACTGGGGAGACCCAGGGACTGTTGGACTCTTGAATCACCCCTAGTTCCTACATCTCCTGTACCTCCTTCCTCAGAGTTTGTCTGGCTCTCACAGGCGTATAAGGTGCATGCCTAATAGGCCTTTAGAATCCTGTATCTGCCTGGTGCTGCACTAGGTGGGTGCACCCTGGTTTCCCAGTGCACATGTCCCTAAATTCCTGAAACACTGCTCGGATTTCCCAAACCTGGGTAGGAGATAACTGCTGGGGCATTGCTACCCCTTCCACTGAGGTGTCAGCCCAAGCCTCACTGAGGAGATCAGTCACCAGATCTCCCTCAGACTCCTCCTGCAATCCACTGCAAATGCTCAGCACAAGGGCCTCCCTATCGTGGTTAGGTTTCATCATGTTAACATGGTACAATTTGTGCCCCTGCCGTCTGCCTAGCAGTTCCACCATGTAGTTAACATTACTTACCTTTCTTACCACCTTGTAGGACCCTCCCAAGCTGCTTGCAGCTTGTTGTGTCTGACAGGAATGAGAACCATTACCTGCTGCCTCATAGCATACTCTCTATCTCAAGCATTCCTGTCATACCACACCATTTTCTATTGTTGGGCTTCTGCCAGGTTCTCCTGGGCCAAACCCACAAGTTCCCTGAGCCTTGTCCTGAGGTTTAGGATGTATGCCACAACAGACTCCTTGTGAGACTTGCACTCACCTTCCCACTCATCTTGAATTAAATATAGAAGTCCCCTCACCATATGCCCATACAACAACTCAAAGGGTGAAAAACCTGTGGATTCCTGGAAAACCTCTCTGTAAGCGTACAGTTGGGGGCAAATGTGTCCCACTCTCTCTTAAACTGATTTTCAAATGCCCGTAACATGGATTTGATTGTAGAGTTTAACCTCTCAACAAGACCATTAGTCTGGGATGGTAGGGGGTGGTCTTTATGTGCTTCACCCTACAGGACTTGCACAGACAAGCCAGCAGGTCTGACATGAAGTTGGCACCTCTGTCAGTCAGCATGTCTTTTGGAAAACCCTGCTGAAAATAAATCTCTAACAAAGCATTTGCCACCTTCTGTGCCTCAGTGGAGGACAAAACCACTGCCTCAGGGTATTGTGTAGCATAATCCACTACCACTAGGATATACTTCTTTTCCTGTGGATCTTGTGGTACTCAGAGGGCCCACAATATCCATAGCTACCCCTGAAATGGCTCCTCAATCACAGGCAGAGGCATCAAAGGAGCTCTCATGTTGTCTCCTGCCTTGCTTATCTTTTGGCATGGCTCACAGGTCCTGCAGTACCCTGTTACATCTCTGGAAATTCCAGGCCAATAGAAGTTCTGCATAATACGCCTCTTTGTACATTTTATGCCCATCTGACCTGCAAAGGAAATATCATGGGCTATGGCTAGAAGCGCCAGGCTATATGCACTATCAACTGCTGTACTCTCATCTTCTAGCCCTCTCTCAGAGGTCCACTCTCTGTATAGTAACCCTTAGTCCCAGTATACAGATTCCTTCTTTCCTTGAGAATCGGGTGCCTCCCTAGCTACCTGCTTCAGGCCTTGCAGTGTAGGGTCTGAGAACTGAGCCTGTCGCAACTCTCTCCTTGTAACCCCTCCCAGCTTCCCTTCCACAGGAAATCTGGCATCCTCTGACAGTGGTGCCTCACTGTCAGCCTGGGTACTACTACTCGCCTCTACCTTTGCAGTCACTCTGTCCAATTGAACATCAGTACCCACAAGCAGCTGTGGCTCACATTCAGTCTCACTGCTACAGAGTAGCTCCCTCCCTGAAGTAACCACCTCTGTAGTCCTGGCTGCAAGTATGCAGTCTGTCTGGGTCTCCCCCAGGCTATCAGACCCACATACTTGTCTCCTAGCCTGAGCACGTGTAACTGCATAAGCACACATGGTACTGCCTCATCCAAATCCTTCCCTATCAGGACATCTGCAGGATGGTAGTTCGGTACCCCTGTTGTCTCAAGACAATCTACTATTGGCATTTTGTCTTTCCCACTTACTGGCTCCCTCACCTTTGGTTCCGCACCTTGCCTCTCTGGACACCTGTATGCTACATGGCCCCACTGTTTGCATTCAAAACTTTTAACCCTAGCTCCTGAGCATGTGTACCTGGACTAGCGGCTTCCCCTGCTACTGCCATATTCTGTTGGGGCAGTCTGTGCTGCCCACCATGGGTTCCTTTAGACCCATGAGAAGTTCTGGGGGTCCTCTTCCTGTGCAGGGCTGCCCTGCTTGCCAGGTGTAGGTCTCCCTTCTTCCCCAACTCATCTGAAGTAGCACATTGTCTATCAGCTAACCGGATCCTCATGTCCTCAGGCAAAGTGCTAATGGCATGTTTCCTCACCAAAAGGTCTCCCAGCCCTTCAAAAGTGGTGACCTGACATCCACTAACTCACCTATGGAAATAAGTGCTCAATTCAGCAACATTTTCACACACACTTTCATCTGCCTTGCGTCTATGCTCACAAAACTTTTTCCTATATGTTTCAGGTGTTAAACAGTTCTAAAAGACATTTCCTAACAGCAGTATAATCAAAACATGCAACGCCAGACATATTGGACAGAACAATTACATCTTTACCATGGAGTAAGGGGGCCAGGAACTGTACCCAGAGCCCCTGGTCAACTTCATACTGTTTACATACCCTCTCAAACATATGAATGAAACCATCAAAATTACCCCCCTTCTTAAACTGCAGAAGAAATTTACTGACCTTTTGTGCTTCTGGGGTCCAGTTACTTCCTTCCCCATTACCTCCTTGACTCTGGCGAAGAGTCTGCATCTCCTTCTCATGCTGCCTATGCCTTTCTTGTTCCTCAACTTGCAGACGTAATATTTTCTCATTCTTCTCAGCCTGCAAATGTCGCAGTCTCTCATTTGCTTCTAATTCCACACGCCTGGCCTCCAACTCAAGTCTCTTCAGCTCCAGCTGGATTTTTAAGTCCACTGCAGAAAGGTTGAGCTGTCAATTCTCAGAGGGAATTATATCTCCACTGCCAGTCTGATTGTCCTCCTGGTTGCTGTTTTCTGATGCAGCTGTAACCAAGGCTGCAATCAGGTCCGCCTTAGTCAGGTTTCCATGCACCAGTCCCCTAGCCTGGCACATCTCCGCCAGCTGGCTCCTTGTCAGCTTTCCATACTCCTCTGCTGACATGTTGCCTGTTCACCCTGACTAACTAAGCTAACAAAAGAAATAAAACAATTGTGATCTGAACTCTGAGAATTCACTGTGTGGCTGTTTTAGAGTACAAAATGCCTTCAAAGCTCACTGTACACAAGGTACAGGATTCACACTGCCCACACCACTACAAGCCATTTAGTATTTACGAACTAATTAATATGTGATGTGGATATCCCACCACTGCCACCAATTAATATATGACTCCCGTGCCCTGGCCCAGCAATCAAGGAGCCTCAATCCTCACCACTAACACCAGAGAGGGAGCCTCATGTGAGAGGAAAGGATAACAAATACACACAGTAAACCAAATAAAAACCAATACCACAAACAAATGAATGGTCTTGAGCAGAAAAAATGAAGGAATAAGCATAAAATAAAATACTTGCTTAAGATCAAAAACCAGGCAGTCAGTTCATATAGAAAACAATATTCAAGTTCGGATAGTATTGATAATTCAAGACTCTTCAGACCAGTCCATTCAGGATAGTTACCACAACAATGATAACATTACAGCGTAACAGAGCACATAGAAAGTCTTTTCAGACTTTAGCAAAGGAATATTCCAAACATGTGTTTTAAAAAAACTTCCTTTGAAGATATTGTCAGGTTGCTAGGAGTCTCTTCAGAGCATATATAATATCACCTTTAAATTAAAAGCTCAAAACCATTTCAGATACTGGATATAGCAAATTCCTTTATTGACATATGTCCGGTAAGCGCTTTCGCCAAGCGGCTTTTTCAAACCATTAAAAACACAAGGCTACAGAAAACACTTTATATATAATTAAAATAATTAATTAATGAGCATAATCAGCAATCAAGTAACTACTTAAAGAAATATACTACAGGTATGAATAAAAACATTAAATAGAACAAATCCATCAAAGCGCTTAATAAATCATCAAAATGCATAAAAACTGCATGTTTATAAAAATAAAATTCATCTGTAGCAGATTCTCCTATTTTTAAGTGCTGGTTTCAATGGAATTTTGTCATTAAGCCCAGGAGGAGAATGTGCTTGTAACCTAATAATCCAACTAGAGTCTATTTGTTCAGTATGATTTCTGATATCCCCACCCCTCATACTAGGTACATTAACATACATAACTAAAAATCTAAATGTATGTGTATCATCATTCTCTAAAACGTGTTTTGAAAGTGCATTAATATTAGATTGGATACAAATTTGGTATAAATGCTCCCTTATTCTGTCCTTAAGCCTTCTGTCAGTTTTGCCGACATAGAAGGCAGGACAGAATAAGCATGTAGCAAGGTAAACTACATGTTCTGTATCGCAGTTTGCATTAACATTAAAGGTAAACACTTTGGATGTAATAAGGTGTAATTTTTCCAATGGAGTTATTATAAAAAATACATCAGTTTCTATAGACGTTTTGTCGACGATTTGTTCTTTCTTTGGACTGGGAGTGAAGGAGAACTAGAAAAATTTTTAGAACAAGTAAATTCATTATCACATTTTCTAGAATTTCCAATGACAGTATCCACACATTACATTGCTTTTTAGATATATCTATTCAACATTTAAGTAATGGTAGACTTAATACGGGTGTTCATAGGAAATCATGCCACAAAAACACCCTACTACACAGGCATAGTATGCACCCTAGTTATGTTTTCAGTAACATCATAAAGGGACAAGCAAGTCGTGCATCTAGGCTGAATCCTGCTCAAACTAATTTTGAAATAGAATTAGGGAATTTACATGAAAGATTGGTAGATAGGAAGTATAGAATAAAAGAAATTGATGCTAGTTTTCAGTACATTGAGAATCTTAGACTTGATAGGGCATGTCCTATCTTTTCAGAACAAGGTAATGAATTTTATAGGGCTGCTAGGACTGGTACACATTTAGATAATATGAAACAGAAAATATCACTATTTTATACACAAGATTTTCAACAAACTAAGGAGATTTTATATAAACACTGGAATATTTTAACAGTTGACCCGGTCATTAAGTGAATTGTTGGTGAACAGCCACAGTTTCTTTTTAAAAATAAAAATAATCTACATATACTTTTATGTTTCCCTAGTCGGGAACCTCCTCCTGGAAGCAATGATTATATTGGCACTAAAACGTAATAGATGTAATTTTTGTTCTTATATTTCTGTTACCAATATGTTTATACACCCTATTATATTACATCCAAAGTGTTTACCTTTAATGTTAATGCAAACTACGATACAGAACACATAGTTTACCGTGCTACATGCTTATCCTGTCCTGCCTTCTATGTCAGCAAAACTGACAGAAGGCTTAAGGATAGAATAAGGGAGCATTTATACCAAATTCGTATCCAATCTAATATTAATGCAATTTCAAAACATGTTTTAGAGAATGATGATACACATACATTTAGATTTTTAGCTATGTATGTTAATGTACCTAGTATGAGAGGTGGGGATATCAGAAATCATACTGAACAAATAGAAACTAGTTGGATTATTAGGTTACAAGCACATTCTCCTCTTGGGCTTAATGACAAAATTCCATTGAAACCAGCACTTAAAAATAGGAGAATCTGCTACAGATGAATTTTATTAGAGTGCCTTTTTTAAAGTATTTATAAACATGCAGTTTTTATGCATTTTGATGGTTTATTAAGCACTTTGATGGATTTGTTTTATTTAATGTTTTTATTCATACTTGTAGTATATTTCTTTAGGTAATTGATTGCTGATTATGCTTATTAATTAATTATTTTTAATTATATACAAGGTGTTTTCTGTAGCCTTGTGTTTTTAATGGTTGAAAAAGCCGCTTACCGGACATATGTCAATAAAGGAATTTGCTATATCCAGTATTTGAAATGGTTTTGAGCTTTTAATTTAAAGGTGATATTATATATGGTCTGAAGAGACTCCTAGCAACCTGAAATATCTTCAAAGGAAGTTTTTTAAAACACAAGTTTGGAATATTCTTTTGCTGAAGTCTGAAAAGACTTTCTGTGTGCTCTGTTACGCTGTAATGTTATCATTGTTGTGGTAACTATCCTGAATGGACTGGTCTGAAGAGACTTGAATTATCATTACTATTCAAACTTGAATATTATTTTCTAGATGAACTGACTGCCTGGTTTTTGATCTTGAGCAAGTATTTTGTTTTATGCCAAATAGACACAGTAAAGTGCAATTTCCCTTAAGAGCACACAGAGATCACAGTCAGTCCGGGGCTGGTCGCTCCCTTGCTCCCCAGGTCCCCAATAAGACTCCCCACTGGCACAGCTGTAGGGTCCAGATTTCAGCCTAGTTGGGCAAGCTAAAATCTCCAGGACCCTCTCTGTCCAACCAGTGCTTCATGTCCCTGCTCAGGTAGCTGACACACCCACACTTTGAGATAAGAGTTTACACAACCACACAGACACTTCTGGGGAAGGCTGGCACAGGTTCTCCAGCTGTGCCCCCATTACCAAGACTATACAGTAGTAATTACTGCCACCACCTAGGTAATATTTATCAGCTATTCAAAGGCCCTTAAAAAGGTGTCCAATTATTAGTGTGCAATATTATTATCCGATTGGTAGATGTGACTAAACAGTCAAAGCTTATTAGAGTGACTTGGTACAGTAATCGCTAACCAGCCCCAGTTAAAAGGTTTTAAAATATTTAATAATAATAAATTAAAACTACAAGACAATATTTTCTACTAAGCAGTCAGTGCTAGTCAGGAGTTCAGAGATCATACAGAAATACTTAAAATAATTCAGTAGTACAGTTCTGACATCACAGAAAAACAGTCTAATATTTCTAGCTGTAGCTATCTCTAAAGGAAAACACAAGTCTAAGATAACTTGCATGTGAGCAAGAGGCAGTGCTGTGAGTTGGATGATCAAGAGAAAAATGCTTAATGCCTTCTGATTCTCTCAGTTTAAATTGTTATTGCAGTTCTGATAAACATTACATCATGTTTTTACACTTTCCTGGTGTTCCCAGGCTACACATTAACTACGTTTACAATTTTAACATCTCCCTTTTATCTTGCAGCTGGTCAGAAGCAGAGCAATAAAATACATTTGCATGTTTAAATCTAGCAATTTTACTCTTGGTTAAAGCAATAGAAAGAATTTCTTCATCTAGACTTTCGGCACCACTGTCTACTTCAAAGGGTCACCACATGTTTTACTTTGGTCAGTAGAGTGCACTGTTGTCGCATTTATTTCCATTTCCACATGTAACAGTATTTCTTTACATTTAAGACAACAAACATGTAGTTTACATTCATATTTACAAATGATATAGTTATCTGCACAATTCTATCTGGCTTGCTGGCAGCCTTCACCCTTCTCTACCAGTCTTCGCAAAGGGTACCAGAGAAACAGAGAAAATTACATCAGTTTAGAAATGTTTCAGCCCAGCTTACATGCCATAACATACTAATCAGAGAGCTGCAATTCCAACTTAATATGACCTTTCTCCTCTTAAAAGTAGTTTTGTGTTGTAAAATTCTACCTTGAATTTCCATTGTCCAACAAATTTTATGGTAGCCTGTTCTATGAAACTACAATTATCTCAATGAAAAAATGCTTTCTCATGTTTTTCCCAGTCTAACTTCCTCTATTTTCAGAATGTTTCCCTTGTTTGTATGCATTCCTGTTCTGAATGACCCTATTCTCAAGAACTTACTGATATATTTAAATTACTTGATGGCCTCTATCAGATCTACTCCATCGTTTGTCAGACATGTACATTTTACTTTTCATGAAAAGTTTCATGTAAGACTTCAGAAAAAAGTTGTGTACTATCCCAGTAGTACTGCAGTGACTAGCCTTATATGTCTTTATGCTCTTACAGAAATTGATCTCTTATAACCACATACAAAGCTCCAGACTAAACAATGCACTCTGAACTACTAGGGACTGGAAACAGAATGGCACCACTAGCATCTTGCAGCAGCAATCTCCTTACATGCAGAACGGCACTGGGAAGCAGGACTAGTATCTCTGAAAAACCTTAAACTGAAGTATCTTCTTTCATGCACTCTGAACTTGGAAAAATCCTTAAATGGAACCTGTAAGCAAACTCTCCTTACACACACACTAGAACCAACACCTTGCCTTGCACTTCAGAACAATGGAACAGGAGCTGCAGCACATTTCAGACAAGCAATAAGAACAAGTAAACTTACTGTTTTGGGAAGACAGAACAGACAGTACGGCATAGATGCAGCCAGACTAGAATGCACAGAAGATGCTGCTGGACTTGAAGAATGTATTAATTGAAAAATTTATTTTATTTTGTACTACAGTCCCAAAAGTGCCGCCCACCCCCTCCCACCTACATGTTGCCGTATGGAAATACACAAAGTCAGACAATAATACACACCCCCTCCAGCCCTCAGCCAAATTGTGACAGGCAGGCAGTTTGCCCATGAAGCTGATATCATCACGTGCGATCTCTGACCCTGCGAGCGATGACATTAACAAAACTTCATCCAAAAAAAGTTTTTGAAAAAAAATCCCGGGAAATTTGGAAATTAAAGGGGCCACTTGGGAATTCGTGGGACCCCATTATTTTGACCTCAAAACTGGTAAATACCGAGGAATTTGGTATGGTTGAGAGGTCTGAGTGTAACACATTTGTGAGGTGCATCTAAGCTTTGCGAGTGCTTTACTATGGAATTGCATTTTAAAGATGTCTTAAGAGGGACAGGAGAATTGCAGTTATTTTTTTATGCAATATGGAAAATACACATAAACCTGAAGTACTGTTCTTGAAGAATGCAGAAATTAAGTGATGAAATAGCATTCGCCAACTATACACACTTTTTAAGCTTATATTTTGGTTCATGGGATACAAGTGTAATTAATTTATATCTTCATCTTTAGATCGCTGCTGTAGTAATGCTGATGAGACTTATCCTGCAAAAGGGTACTGTGCATCTGCCAGTATGCCAAAGCTTACACACTCCATGCTGCTGTGTTGTACACCTGATTTTAGATGTAGAGGTGGGATCTGTGTGCTGGTACACAAGTTAAAATAATCAGAACTTTCTTGCCACTAATCCAGCAAGCATGACATTGTCTATAGCTTGGTCATTAAGCTATTCAGAGGGATCCAGTTTGACATTGAGGGAAAAATAAATATCTTGAGGAATGGAGAACCTTTTTCTTTTTCATAATTTTGTATACTGGAATTTTGTTCATGTCATCAAATATGGGTGAATGCCTCTGTGGAAGGCAAATTCCATGCAGAGACGCATGCTGTCTTTTCTGCCTAGGGCCAAAGCATATTGTCAGATGCTGTTCTCTTGTCAGATTTTTGTCCTAAAAGTCTTAGGAACTCACCTTTCTTCTGTGAGTATTTTCTTGGAGAGCAAATGTCTGAAAGCTGTAGCACATGTCATGTCCTCCAGAGTTCTTGCCTGCAACATTCCCTGACATCTAAAAAAGTTAAAAACACAGAAGGAAGACCTCGCTACTTCATCTTCCTTCTCTAAGTACGGTATACCTATCGAGGTAGTTAAGCCCATGAGCAGTCTGATCTCTGGGCTCCATTAGCTCTGTTGCTGATGTGTGAAAATGCAGAAGCACTTCCCAGATGGCCACTAAGGCCTCGAGGAAGGACCTCCGGCTAGTAATTTCTAAAGGACCAGAAATATTCCTCAAATCTTAGTATGCGAGACTGTCCCTGGTTCTTTGACAGAAATTTTGTGTTTGTGCTCTTCTGCTTTTCTCTTGTGGTTTCATTGAGAAACGCAAAAAGTGTGTGTGTGTGTGTGTGTGTGTGGGAGGGGAGACAAAGAAATAAGCGTATTTCTTCAACAACCACTCCTTTTTCAAGGACCCACAACAATAATTTCAGATTTGTTTTCCTCGGGGGGGGGGGTGTCTAAAGTACTTGCTACTCTTAAATCCTCTTAAGTATTTTTGTTTTCACTCCATCTGCCTCCCATAAAAGAGATACATCATTTTAGGAAATGTGTTTCCCTCTGAATCATAATATCACCTTCTTCAGATTAATTCCCCCTTGTATTATGAATCTGAATCGGATGACAACTTATCCCGTGATTGTCCTCAGGGGAAGCTTTCCTTTGGAGCAGCTTTTCACAAGATGATGCCACATTTCATTTGCATAGATAAGCAGCTCTCTTAATTCCCAAAAGAGATATTACAGTCTCTTGCATATGGAAGTTCCCAAGCTGCCTTCAGTTTTTGAAGGTTTAGAAGATCCTTCCCCTTCAGCTTCTCCAACTCCTGAACCACAACTACCTCCAACAAAAAAGCCTGATGGGTATTAGAGTTCCTAACATGTTCAAATACTTGTACAAAAATCCCATTTCTGATTTCTGGAGTTGACTCAACAGATTCTAACAAACATCCTAAGCTCTTCCTATCTTCCAGTGCAATCCCACTTGATATCTGTTTTTGATAACATCAATAAACTTGTGCTTATTATCTGTGACTCTAAAACTACAGTGCAAAATACGATTTCTTCAGCCTTTCAAATTGCACTCCATTTAAGTGCTCATTGGATGTGGCAGATGTTTCCAGGGCTGCTGCCACTGGTTCTGTGCTGAGAAGGTACTCCAGTCTTTACCAGAAGCTGTAAAATCATAGCTTTTAGATGCTCCTTTGGATAAGGACATCATAATTGTCCTCCCTTCTGCAAAAAAGAATTTGAAGAAAGGGGTAAAATTAAGCAGGGGTTTAAATAACTTTTTTTTTCCCTTGTTCCAAACTTTCAGAGAAATTACCCATCCAAGCTAGGGCCTTTCTACTACAAGAAGTCTAGACAGGAATAAGGCAAAAAAAGAAAAAAATCCGTAAAGCAATGGCAAGACCAGCTTAAATCTGATTTCAAGGGAGCAAAAGGCCCCTTTCCAGATAAATTTTTTTATCGGGGGGGAAAACAAATGTCATGCAGACATCACAGAAATGGTACAAAATCCAGGATAGACCTAGACAGGGAAGCATTCTGCATAAACTCTTAGTCGGAATCTTCTTAATCCCAAAGCTTTTTGTTATCCATCAGCCATTTCCTACTCCCTGGCCAAATCTCTCCACCATTTCTATAGGGAAAAAAAAAACCTCTCACTACTGCTGATAGTTTCAATAACCACCTCATGCAATCAGTAGCATCTCTGTCTTAACACTGCCCATACTACTGTATCACCCTTCTTAGAACCCCCACATAAATTTACCCCATTCTGTCTAGAATCTGTCCGCACTGCCAACATGAAACAAAAAAACTCCTACTCTAACTCCTGCCAGTCTCATCACCGATACTGTACCATCACGTTGTATTAAAATGGTAGCTCTTACAGTCCCTGTCTGAATAAACCGTTCCATCAAGGAAGCCAGTGTTCCTGCCCTGTTGAAGAAATTGTATATTCTTTACACAAAGGCAGACCTCCACAGACCTCTATAATTTTAGGACTATAACTATACTATCACCTGTCTCGGAAGTTCTGGAAAAATGCATCCAAACCCAACTACTCCAGTTTGTCAACAGCAACCTCTTGTCCCCTAGCCAAAACCAAAATGTAAGCAACTTAGTAAAGGCCATTTTCCTGGAGTCACACCAGCTACTGCTACAAAAATTTAAATTTAGGTCTACTCCTCTACTCGGCCTCCTGGTTTACTAGTTACCTTACCTCTCGAGCATTCTTTGTATAATATTTTTATACTATTGTAATTCATGGAACTTTACTTGATCTTGATTTACCTTACAGAATTTCATGGAGCTTTTCTCCCTGGTTCCCTGTTGAAAAGGAGCATGTGCCAATTGGGTTATCCCAGTTAGGAAATGCAAAATAAAATAAATATTCTGACTACATTTCCACCCCTCCTCCCTTCCACCTTGGCCATTCCACCATCTACTTTCTTCCAGTCTTCCCTTTTTGAAAAGTATCACTACAAACAGGTTTTAAGAATCATTCAAAAAGGATACAGTATTCAATGAAAATCTCTTCCTTTTTAATGCAATTCCACATGTATCTCACTGCCAACAGAATCTAGTTCACCCAATCATATCAGAACATTAGAACCAGGAAAAAAAGGAAATGTTTCTACTCTGGGTAGTTTCAAGAAAGAAGGTACTCTGAGATCCATTCTAGGTCTGTCCGTCTTCTAACACCATTTTGAACATTCCAGAATTCAAGACACTAACTCTCTGAAGTCTTTTTCCTTTGAGTTTTCCAAAAGCTTTTATAACTACCTTGGACCTAAAGCATATTTATCTACACATTCCAATCTGTTCTGTTCCTAAGATTCAGTGCCTTGGGGTTACTCTTTTAGTTTACTACTTTGCCTTTTATTGCCCCAAATGTAGCATTTTGAGGGCTCAAAGGTATCAACATCTACCCTTAGATAATTTTCTGATTTAAGTTACTTCCCTTCACAAAATTATTTAGGACTTAATTTTACTGTCAGTCTCATTCAGAACCTAGGCATTACTTTGAAATTAGGCAAGGCCAGCTTTCTTACTACACATTCCTGGTGTTTAGAAGTTGTCATTTTTAGTGTTCTCTGATGATGGCTTTTCTTTCAAGCAGTATTATGTTCTTAACAGACTACTTTCTATCCCTTACAAACTTCTGTGACTTCTGTAAGAGGTTCTGAGAGCGCTGGGATATATGGCATCTACCATTCAGATGATCCCATTTGCCAGACTGCACAGTGTTGCCATCTTCTGTCTTTCCCCATTCTTGTCCTGCCACTCATGCAGCAAGAGCTGCATTAGTGTGTCATTCAGATAAACTAATCAAAAAAGGATGTACAAAAGCATATAAACATAAGAAATGAATGCACACATTCTGGTTCTTCAGTCTTTTTATCACTTATGATCCCCAGTAGCTCTTCAGGTTCTGACAGACAATGCAACCATCATGTGGTACTTAAATTGATAGGACCACAAAATCTTCCTCTCGTGCAGGCTAGCAGTGATGGTTTGAGGCATCGCTAGTCATCGCTTCCTTTTTTTCTAAGCAGTTCACATTGTATCAGAACAAAATAGTTTGGCAGATTGCCTGAATAGGTTAAAGGCAGACCCCCCACAGATAAGTTTGAACAGTAAAGTATTCCTACAGATTGTCTACCAGTAGATACTTGAGGATAGATTTCTTTATCCCAGTGTGAACCGTCAACTTTGGAGTATTTTACTCTAGGACTCCTAGAAAGGAAACCTGAGCTGCAGACACCTTCTTCACTTGGAAAGGGAATTTTTCTGCATGCTTTCCCCATCCTCCTATTTAAAAAGTAATGAATGCTTAGAAGGACTGCTCCAAAATCCTATTGTTGAACCCCCTTTCTCCCAGTAATATTTGGTTTTCCCTTCTCTTTTATCTAACCAGGTTAAGTAACACATTAGGCCACACAACTGACTCATGACTGACTTGCACAACAGAAGGACTCTCATTTACTTAAACCTGAAGACTCCCATACTCCTGGTATGGAAGATAAAAATGTGATTCCTTTTAACCACCATTATTTTGAAGATGTGCTACAGGTAACAAAAGACAAGAGTGACTAGAAAACCTGCAATTACAAAATAATATATATTTAAATGGGAAAGATTTTCTTTTTGATGCCAAAAGAGGACTGGATCCCTGTCAGGTAGGGATACATTCTATTCTCCAGTATTTGTGTGAGCCGCTCTATTTGTTTGAAATACACTTTACATTAAGGTACACTTGCCAGTCATCTCATTCTGTCTTCCCATGGCTCCACCTCTTTCTACTTGTTTTGAGGTCGAGCAGTTTCTTAAAGGTATCTTGCACATCAGATGCCCCCCCCAAAAATCTATTCCTCTTCCCTGGAACCTGAATTATGTTCTTGAGAAATTAATTTTAATGCCTTTTAAACCCATTTTTGTGCTTCTTTAAGATATTGCATGTGGAAAAAAAGTCCCGTTTTAACCTCTGCTAAAAGGATCTTTCTGAGCTATAAGCCTGTGTCTCTTCCACCTTTCCAGGTTTTCATAAGAAAGGTCTCTCAGAACTAATCTGCCCTGTTTGCCTAGGGTTGTCACTGAAAATGTCTCTAAATCAGTCTGTCTTCCATCATTTTTTCCTGATCCCCAAATTAAAGGTGAAAGAAGTCTCCATTTGTTAGATGTCCACAGGCAACTTTTTTGGCTAAAACTATAGAAATCAGAAAGTCTGATAAGTAATTCTTTGAAGGTAAAAAAACAAAGTCTTCCATTTTCAAAACAAATAATTTCTAGATGGATACTCCTTGCTATGTCCTTTTAGTTATTCTTTCCACAGTAAATCTGGTCTATGTATTGTCAAAGCTCATTCTACAAGGGAACAGCTAAGAGTTTATAATTATTATTCTTAAAGCATTTGAATTTGATGACTTCTTGGAGGTGGTCTCTTAAAAACCTAGAAGGGTATTTTGAAACCTGTCCTGATAAGAGACCTCTTCTGCACATTTGAGAAGGTTTTGAGTATTCTGAGGAAGAGGTTGCATGAAATGCTACATTTATACTCACTAATCGAGTTCCTCACCTCAGACATTGATCTGGATGAATAGGGTGCTTCTCTGCTATCTTCCCCTGATGACCAGAAATTCATGGACGTGTTAGAATTGATGCAGCATAAAAGGACCATGACCAGCTGACACTACCCCATCTGAAAATTAACTTTTAACAAAAGTCCTTCGATTCCACCCTGCCTATTTCTTGAGTGTTCCCTTCTGCTGACATATGGTGAAATTTAAAGTTGATAGGGCATGCTGAGACCCAACATGGTGGAGCCCCCACGCTAGACCTTAGGTGACCAGATAAGGTAGTCTGGACTCCCTAGGATATGCAGACTTGGAACAAGGCTCCCCATCTTACTCCTTAGTTGTGGCAGCGACATTTGTTTTGTTTTTTTAAAACTTCTTTATTAAGTCAACATATCCTTCTTTAAAAGTGACATAGGTACATGTACATTGATTGAAAAGAAGAAACATACTAATATGGTGTTTGTTATAGTCAGAATATGCATTTTACTGGTTTTCATTTGCTTTACATAAATTCCTCAGTTGCTGCCTTCCCTTAAATTTCATCCCTTCTGATCAATATTCTGCATTCATTGTTCCCACAAAGTCAATTTATTTTTATGTAATTTGCTCCGTCTCCTTTCTGAAGATTTCACTTCTAGGTTTTTTATCTTCTCTAGTGTTCAGTGTTTCCATTTTGTGTTATTTGTTTTACAGCCAGTAAGCAGCGTCTGAGCAACACAGATCATATATCCCAACTCAAACAAAATTTTCTTTAGTTACAACCGACTGCTCCCTCAACATTTCTGACAAAGTATTTTGAAAGGAATTTTTGAAATCTGCCAACACTTTATATTCCCCCAAAAAAATATTTTCCCACTGTTTTTCTCTCTTTCACATCACACCACCTGCATTTGCTATCTCCATGAGAAATAATTCTCTGAAGTTAGTTTGGGGTATAAAGATACATGTGCAAACACTTCTAAGCAAAAATCTTAAAGTTTTTGGACTTTGCTGCATATTTGGGAGTTGTACAGCTATCCTTTTATTGTCCCTTTGTATTAATACATTAACATTTCCTTTCTAGTCTCTCTTCCCAGTCTTTTATTACCTCCACCAATTCTTATAATTATCATGCAGTATTTTATATACCTTACTAATTATTCCTTTTTTAACAGCAGCTTCTGATCTAGACTCGACTAAAAACACTACAAGTGCTGGGCTGTCATTTAACAGTCCCTTTCTGTTTGCACTGTTATCAAGCCCCCTGTAAGAAAGGTAATCTGTAAACTGCAGCCAGATCTTCTGTTTATCTTTATCCCAGCCTATTTCCTTTTCCTTTCCTGTTCAAAAAAAAAAAAAAAAAAAACTTTGGTTACTTAGACTTTTTTTTTTTTTTTTTTTACAGTATACCGTCTCCCTCTAATCTACTTGTAATGCATTTACTTGGTTCATCCCTGTTGGAGAAAATGTTTTTCTGTTCTTGTGTTGGCTTAATTTTTAGAATATTGCTACTTTGAGTATAGTAGTCTGTATGGTGGTTGTAATTCTTAAGAAGCTATTTCCCAAATTCTAGTCTTTCTCCTTACTTCTCAACCCCATCCCCCATTCATCATCATCTCTTTCCACTTTGATTTATAACCTGGGGGACTCACAAAATAGAGAGGGAGTAGGATTTTGGGTGTAGGCACTTGCGGAGAATGGTAACAGCCATTCAAAATATTACATTTATAATGTAGCGGAAAATATTTCTAAAAGTAGGTGAACATGAAAATGGAAATTGTACCAATAAGGATGACTGCAGGATGGGGACAGAAAGTATGCAAGAGAGAGATGGAATTTCTTAGAGAAAATTAGCAAAGTGACCAAGTAATTGGGAGCAAATAATGAGGGAGGGGAAATTCATAGCTTGCAATGAGGCCAAGCAGAAATTAGGACTGCAGGTTGGAGACTGTTTTCCCTACAAGGGACTACTGACAGAGTATTGGCATATAGAAAGGGATGGGGGAGTGTTAAATGAAAGATTAACTCTGGTTGAACTTATTGCTGAATCTAGAACAGAAGCAGTGGTAAACAAAGGAATAAATAGTAGGACAGGGTTGTCAAGCTCATTTACCCCAGCGGGCTGCATTTCGTCAGAATATACAGTATGCGGCCAGGTAATTATCAGATCGAGACCACCTGTTAAGGGAGTAATGTAGTAATAATAATGGTGATGATAATAGTAATGGTGATGATAATAGTAATAATAATGGTGATGATAATAGTAATAATAATAATGGTGATGATAATAGTAATAATAATGGTGATGATAATAGTAATAATAATGGTGATGATAATAGTAATAATAATAATGGTGATGATAATAGTAGTAATAATAATGACGATGAAAGTAATAGTAAAGGAAAGTCAATTTAGCCAAGAAAACCAAGCTATTTACCTTAATTCCTGGTACTACTGCTCCCAGAAACTTGTCACCTCTTGGCCTGCACAAGTGCATCAGTTAGTTCTAACTGAAACTGTTCTGGTACCTCAACAGCGCTAACAGAGAAGGGATTGTGGGAAAATATAAAAATCCTTCTCAAGGTTTTTAAAGTCTGCAAATTTTTCTCCAAACTCACTCACTAACTTGGAAATCTTAGTACTTGTCGGTGTTGATATCACTATGAAACTCAGGTGAGTCTTGCGGGGACTTCAGTTGGAAAGTGTGCAGTATAACTTGTTGCTAGTTGGCATTCACAAAGTTTAAGCTTCAACTCAAAGGCACAAATAGAGTCATAGAAATCTGTCACCAATGTATTGCGACCTAGCAGCCTTGTATTCAGGTAATGCAAGTGCTCTGTTATGTCTACCATGAAAGCTAGATCTTGAATCCATTCATTGTCTCAGTTCCTGCACATCTCTTCCTTTCTCATGCTTGAACCTCTGTATTTCACTTCTTAATTCATAAAAGCGCTTCAGCACGACTCCTTGGCTTAACCAATGAACTTCAGTGTGATATGGCACTCAATCTGAAGGGAGGAAGGAGACAGGGGGCATTATGGGTAGGGGAGGAGCTTGGAGCGTGGATTAAGATGCTGAGTATACGGCTGTCAGATCCATGCTAGATCCGGGAACCCACATGTTGAAGACTAATGAAGGACAGCAACTCAGATGGAACGTTATGGCAAGTACATAACTTCTTTTTTTTTCTTTGAAAAACATGATGAAGGGCTTAACCAACGAACAGTGTGATTTGGCACTTGATCTGAAGGGAGGAAGGAGACGGGCATTGTGGGTAGGGGAAGAGCTTGGAGCTTGGATCAAGATGCTGAGTATACAGCTGTCATATCCATGTTGGATCCAGGAACCCACAGGTTGAAGACAAATGAAGGCGAACAACTCAGATGGAACGTTATGGTGAGTACATAACTTCTTTTTTTCTTTGAAAAACGTGATGAAGGTATTCACAAAGTATTTTTAATGTGTGTTTATATATATATATATATATATATATATATATATATTCAGTCTCACATTGCAACTGATTAAGCAAGACTACTGCTGAAAGACAGATTGTTCCATGACAACTACCCAAAACATTAACCAAAACCTGCTGCAGTTCAGTCAAAAGCACAGGACTGGCTACTTCATTGACTACAAGTACCCACTTAGTTTTTAAAACAAGCCTACATGTCAGTTTGTGGGATGTCTTCCGGCTATCCCACACCAGTGACTTTGAGGACACTGATTTGCTGCATTCACTGCCTGTCATGGGCCTTTTGGTCGTCGTCCCCCCCACTGAGCAGGGCTGATTGCAACTGTCAATGATTTGTGAGAAAATTACATATTTTGTGAAGAACAGACCAAAATATGAGGCAGAAAATGCTAATGGAAAATCAAGGACAGATAACTATGCTGCAGAATAATGGAGGCAGAAAAAGTGCACTGCACATTATTGGTATATAGGTACTGTACTTCTGATAATAAAACAAGACAAATTATATTATTCATTTACTTTTATGAGTGCAGCAGCAGGACAGTGAAGTTGTAGTATTATTTAAATCTGGACATTCTGTGAAATTCCGGACAGGTGAGAGGTATGTTTGAGATAGGGATGGCAATGAAGAGACACTGTGGGTGAGCGATCAGAGTGAGTGAGTAAATGCATGTATGAATGCTGAACAGACTGTGTGGGTGTGCGATTGGAGTAAGTGAGTGACTGAATGCATGTCTGAATGCTGAAGAGACTGGGTGAGTGTGTGATCAGAGTGAGTGAATGCATGTCTGAATGCTGAAGAGACTGTATGGCTGTGCAGTTGGAGTGAGTGAATACATGTCTGAATGCTGAAGAGACTGTGTGATCGGAGGGAGTCAGTGAGTGAATGCATGTCTGAATGCTGAAGAGACTGTGGGTGTGTGATTGGAGTGAATGAGTAAACGCATGTCTGAATGCTGAAGAGACTATGTAGGTATGATTGGAGTGAGTGAGTGAATGCATGTCTGAATGCTGAAGAGACTGGTGGGTGAGCGATCAGAGTGAGCGAGTTGAATGCATGTATTCAGACTGATGGCTTTAAATGTTGACAGGATGAGTGTGTGATGAGTTGTGTTTTTGTGTAAGGTTGCTTTGCTGGTGGCCCTGCTGTGTATGGGAGAGCATGCTGACTCTGTGACTGGAGCCCCGCGGTCCGTGTGTTTGACTCCCATGTAGTAGGACGTATTTATCAATCAATCAGAAGAGGTTAGAAAAGACTGGGAAATGAAAGAAAAGACAATATATACAAAGAAACAATAGGAAGATACTTGAGGTTGCTAAACATGCAAGAACATGTAGAAGGTGTTGAATTTTTACATGGAAGTGTTTGCATAGGTATTTTATACCCCATGTAGACTTTAGAGAAATTTTCCATGGGTGGACAGCAATTGCTGGAGGTGCTATGGGAAAAAAGAGGGGAAACTAGGAAAATGTTTTTTTGAATGCATGGAGTTGATAGAAATTCCCAACGTGGTACTTTTCCAGAAATGGTAGAGGTGGGTTTACTAATGAAATTATTCTTTTAAGATTATACTGAATTGCCTACACACAATAAGCTCTTACAAAATTTAGTCTTGTTAGCTTCCAATAAGAGTAATTACTAGAAAATGGAAATCGACTCCAAAACCGACCACAGCAAAATTATTGAGTGTTGAAAAGGAGATAAAAGAATTTGTAGTGGGATCTTCAGAAAGGAGAATGTGCAAACAATGTGGAAATAAGTGGAATGGGTTCAATATATATTTTATGTTTGAAGAAATGTATCTCTTTCTTTTCTGAAGAAATGTCATTCAGAGGTCTTTATTTCACCACTGAAGAAAATGTCCAAAAGTGAGACCAGACAAACTCCGTACTACTGTATCTGTTATACTTTGTCTCGGAACAAATTCTTGCCAAACGGTTAATTCTGTCAGAGCCATTTCAATTCTATTATAACACAGCTAGACCGATGAGTAGACAGAAGCACACTTAGTCTAAACGTCACCACAAAGTGAAACGTACTGTCCAGTTTATATACTCTTTTCAACCAATGTTATTTTTAATGTCCTTGTGACTTGTTCTTATGGTTTCTGTCTGTGTCATGAAAAATATGGTTTCTGTCTGTGTCATGAAAAAGTCCATGGTTACTTCATGCCCTTTTTTTGGTCCTCGCTGTATATGAAGACTTCACAAAAGTCTCTCCACATCATCTTTGTGTCACTTGACCTGTCTGCATTTTATTTATTTATTTTTGCATATGAAAGCCAAGAAAGTCAACTTCCTTTTTTTCTATAACAGGATGCATTTACAGTAATGCCCACAGCTATATGTTATTAATATCTAAGCTGAACATAACTGTTCTTGCAAAGCAAACCATATTATTTTGAAAACTGCTGTTTGGCCTTGCACATTTCCTTTCACTGGACACACAGTATATCAGGGAAAAGCATTTTAATTTACACAGTATTTATCAATTCCCACTTTTTTTATTTAAGACCCATGAAAATTGTAAGACAATTTACAACAAAATATGATCTGAATCCCTTGGTCTGTTGCAACATACGAATCCTTTGCATTCAATGCTATCTCTTTATACAATAGGTTCATAGGTTGGTAGTGGGCTATCTACCCGAAGGCATATATTAGCCCAGTCATGTTGTGCGGTATTCACCGCCCCTTTAGTAGTTCCCTAGACCCTTGTACTAACAGCTAGTACCCTTGGCCCCTATCTAGTAGTGCTGTTGGTGTGATCCCCGGTGTGAACTTTCTGTTACCCATCCACTTATCAAGGTTCCTCTTGAAGAGTGATAGTGAGGGGCTCTGTCTTATGTAGATCGGGACCCTGTTCCATAGTAAGGGAAGTCTCTGCGAAGGGAATCTATCCCTCCAGCATGTTCTATTCATTGTTGTGTTGAGGTTTATATCCCTAGAGCATGTAGTTTGAATAGAATTGGTTTTGCTAAGATGGAGCATGTTCAATAATTCTGCGTTGGACATGGCTCTGTACGTTAGACAGAGATCACCTCTGAGAAAGCGGTATGCAACAGAGAACAGTCTTAGCTTTTTCAATCGTGCTGCATAGGGCAACTGTTTGAGGCCAGTAATCCTCTTGGTTAGGTACCTCTGTGGTCTCTCCAGCTGCTGGAGATGTCTAGCCAGGTACATTCTAATTGGTGTATTGTACTCAATAATGGGTCTGATGAGGGAAGAGTAGAGGGGCACCATTACATCCTTGGATCTTGATGCGAACCCTTTTGTGATCAGATGGGTCACATAGAAGGATTTTCTAACCACTTTGGCAACATGGCTATCAAAGGAAAGCTGACTATCTACTTGGGTCCCTAGATCCCTTATTTCTTCTTCAGATTTCATGGGATTACCTCCTATGTTGTAGTTTGCGGGTACTCTGTTTTTTCCAAAGGGGATTACTACACATTCTTTTGCATTTAGCTTGAGACCATGGCTTTGACACCATGCATCAGTCTCATTTAGGCCCTTCTGGAGGATCTCCATGTCGGCCGGAGACTCTATTGTAGCACCCAGTTTGCAGTCGTCCGCAAACTGTCAGCCACAGCCCTTCCGTGCCTGCCTGTACTTCTGAGGAGTATATGCCAAACAGGAGGGGCCCCAGGACAGAGCCCTGAGGCACACCAGTCGTTATTGGTCTGGATTCGGACATAGATCCCGCTACTCTTACTTTATGGGATCTGTCTGAGAGCCAGTTTGCGATCCATCTTGTGATGTAAGGGTTTATGCCCAGGCTGGTGAGCTTATCAATAATACCTGAATGGGGAATGGTATCAAATGCTTTAGCAAGGTCAAGGTAAGCCTTGTGTACCTCCTTTCCCTTATCTATAGCCTGAGAAACTGTCTCAAAGAAATCCACCAGGTTCAGGAGGCATGATCTGCCCTTGACGAAGCTGAACTGTGTGGGGTCCAGCGACTGGAGGTTCCCAATCTCTCCATTTATGAGTTCCATAATGATTCGCTCCATAGCCTCACAAATCAGACTGGTCAGGCTTATTGGTCGGTAGTTCCCAGGGTCAGTTGTGGCCCCAGGCTTGTGTAGCGGGACCACCGTTGACCAATGTTACATTACCAACGGCTGTTACTTGATTAATACTTTTATTAACACAAATCTTATAATGATGACAAGAGCAATTAATGTGGAAATTACAGTACCCCACCATAGACACATAGCCATTATTACCTATTTATTTTTAAGTGTTTTTATGCTTCCTTAAGTAGGTAGTCAGTCTTACAGTTACACACAAGCATTTCAAAAGCTTGTCGAGTTAACCCTTGCTTTACAAGGCAAAACCTTGTATTAGAAGCGGGCATATTTCTTTTGCATTGCATAATTTCATAATTGCTTTGGGAAAAGAATATTTACAGGAAAATGTGATCTTCTGTACTTAGTAGCTTTTCTTCATTGTTAACAACAGTTGTTTGACAGTTTTATAACACATTTCTTCTTTGTCTGAGATAGCTCCATAAGTTGCATTTGCTATAACTTTGTAACTTTCTATATTGCCTTAGTGGTACCATACCAGTGAAAAATTCAGTTTTTGAAATAGCACCATTTCCTATGTCCAGCTGTTTTAAAGTCATTTCCTATTTTTTTTTTTTTTTTTTTAAATGAACCTCCCCCTCTTTTTCTGGTGAATTTTTACCGTGTCCTCTGGTAATGTGTGAGTAATTTTCATTATTGGAACTGCATACTCTATGTAACAGAATTTCTTCTCTCTCATTTCTTCCTTAAAATAAGTATTATGTGTTGGCTCTCATGCTGTTTTTATTTTATACTCAAGCTTTTTTACATGACCATAGTTCTTTTGAAAACAGTATCACTTTTCGTATTTTTATCAACTGTAAATGTTTTTTTTATGGCTGATTGTTTTACAACTCTACTAAGATTTTTTTAAACATAAAACATATATGTGTAACCTCTACAGAGACTGCATATAATGGCATTTTTCCCTCTAAGGAATGTGGCTAAAACCCAACAATTTGACTTGTCACATGCCTTTGCAAACAAATTTTGCATGTCCAAAATATATTGAAATCTCGTATGCGATCACGATGTCCCTGTTCTCATGATTTGTTATACCTGAGTATCTCTCCCCATTTTTTCTTTGTAACAGTTTTATTTGCATAGATTGCCTTGTTCTGTTTATAGATTGCTATTACAGAAACAAATTTAAACTTTTGTGAGACTGTTAACAGACTGTTACTGTACTGATACTGTTTGATTGTTAATAACTTACACTGATTTGTATGAACCAACATGGTGTGCTGCTTTTGCTTGGATTTTTATTAGCTGAAAAATGCTATTTGTAATGACTCTGTACTTTACAACCTGTATGTATTGCTGTTTATTGTTACCCGGATGGCAGTTACACCAGTTTGACTAATGATGTTTTTGCTGTACTAGTTTGTTTATAAGACTGTTTGCCGTTATATTTTATATAATACATTCTTTTGAAAATATAACATTACAGTCACTGTTTTTTACCAATATTGATCCTGTTTGCTGTATGCATAAGCTGCCTTTGGAGACATGCTGTACTTTTAATGTGTGTGTGTGTGTGTGTGGGGGGGGTTGACCCTCTTGTTACTATAGAACCGTTTGTCATTTAGGATTTGCCATAGGTACGGTCTTAAATGTTACTCCATTTCCAGACATAGATGTGGACTTACCAATATTTAATTGCATTGTTTAGTTTTGCATATACCATTTGCACTACTGTAAATGTATTTACTGTATTTGTATTAACTTTAACTTTACATTGTATCTGTATTAACTTTAACTTTGTCTATATGGCTGTATGTTATTTGTGTGTTTATTCTGAATCCGTCCTGGCTTATCAATCAGTAAGGTCCCCTTTGTTTAATTAACATTGAGTTTTGTATACTAACATAGTCTTCCATTGCTTTAAAAGATCCCTGTACTTTGCTGCCGACTGATAACCTGTATTTTGTTAATTTATTGCTTTAATGCCTGTTGCCTGCCATGATCTTGTATTTTATAGGGTGTACTTTATTTTTTATGCATCCCTCTGTGTTTGTTCCTGTGACTGATTGTCCCTTAATGTATTTTCTTTATCTTGATTTCTTTCACTATTTTTGGGTTTGAAGAAGCACTATTATAATGTGACCTATTTTCTTACAAGTAAAACATATCACCTGTTTTTATGAACTTTGTTGTGTATCTGTCTGTCTTTAGCTCTGGTGGAGCAGAAGCTGCTCGTGTTCCCCCTGTGTTTGTCTTTTTATCAGGCCATGTAGTACATCCCCTTCCTTTCACCACGTAGTGTACAAGCTGTTTTTGTACATTTCCTATGTGCACCTGCAATACTGCATACTTTGTTAAACTGTCTAGCACTCTGGCTTAATCTCAGAGTCCGTATCTGTCTGTCAGGCAGAAACTCATTTTAAAGCTGCATATGCATTTTGCAGAATGTCATTAGCTGTCTGATGGAATTGCTTTAACGTAACATTTTGCCTGACCAAAACATTATTTTGTTTTTTTCTGTCATGCAATTTAGATGGTTTGTAAAACAGTTACGTGAGTCTAGACACTCACCTGTTTTAACTGCTTGCTTTGCCATTTGCCAAAGCATTTACTGTAGCCTTTCCTGTATATTTATGTGCTTTTGATTTTGACAATACTAAACTTTCCCTGTAAATAATTTTGGGAATTAATGCCCATAACTCTCGTACTGGAGCATGTTTTAGGGGTTTGCCAACACTGTTGATTTACCTTTCCCCTTCTGACCCAAACTGGCATGTGTAAATTAAAAAAAAATTAATAAAGCATTAATTGAAATAGACCACACACTGTATGTCAACCATTGTTTAAATGCCAGCATATTGAAACAAAATTATTATTTTGTCTTGCCACTGAGGCAGAGTCTGTAATAAACAAGGCTATTGATATATATCAGCAGGAGAAATAACTTATTTCTGCTGAACCCTGCCCAATGTAAACCTTGCTGGGCTTCTTTTAACTGTCTTGTCAGATTAACCTCTGTAGTTTGTGCCCTTAGTAAATGTTGTTGGGCTCTGATTGTTACGGTAAACCAGAAATTACGGTAAACCAGAAATGTCTTTATGTAAAGTCTGAATGCTATGCTGAGTCTGTTCCTCTAAATGGCATTATTGTCCCTTACTGTCTCTAGGGAAACTTTGAAAAGCTGTGAAAACCTTTTCTTTAAAAGATTAATGTTGATTGCACACTGTACTATGTTAGAATTTTTCTTGTTTTTGTGCATTTGCAATATTTACTATAAATAACATGTTTATGTAGTCTGTACATTACTAACAATAATTGCATACACTTGTACTGTATGAGATTTAGGTGACTGCAGAAGGTACATTTAACTGTTGCTTATGTGAAGAACTAAGAAAACGTGACTGTAAAGGCGAATCAATAAAGCCCAATGGACGACTGTAATCCACTCCAAACCAGTTTAATAGGCACACCAAATACAAAACATTACCGCCAGACAAGTACGTTTACGTTTAGAAAAACTTCATCAGATGTGGGATGATGGTTAAACTAGCAGCTTAAATACCTCCCCTAATTAAAAAAAAGTATGCTTTCCATTAAATTAAAGTTTCACTTAAAAAGCTTTAAAAAATTCTTTATATGTAGAAATAACAAGGAATGTTCAAACAGATTCAGCGTGCATTTTGTAAATAAAATGAAATGTTTTACACAATCACATTGACTAAAACTTTTGTCCTGTAATTCCTGATATAAATATAAGTATAAATACATTTATAAATTAAAAACCGTGTTAAATACAGAGAAAGCTGTGAAATGCATAAGACACTAACTCCCTCTTGTGGCCATTCATATAAACTGTCTTATAAAATCATAACAAAATGTGTATACAAGACCTAAAAATATCTTAATATGCAATCTCCATTGAACTTTATACAAAAAATGTTCATCAGTGAATTTAAAAAACTGACAAATATGGTAAAAATTACTTAAACAGTGTAAATAAAGAAAATAACAGGGAAAAAACAACCTAAAACCTCACTTAAATGTACCTAACTTTACAACTTGGCTGATCTAAGTAAGGGCATTAATGAAATGTTTTCATTGAGACCAGGTGGCTTGTTTGCCTGCAGTGTGACCTGCCACCACAACTCTCTATATTCAATTGTCTCCTCCCGTAGCCCTTCTCTCACATCAATGTTCACCCCCTTCTATGACAAAAAATACAAAATGAGCATTGGGACAGTCTTGTTTATGTTTAAACAAAGCATTAGTCTCTTTTTGAACCTAGATGTCATACATGTGTTCAAAAATCCTTTTCAATTTACGTTCAGATTTTCCCACGTAAAATGCTTGACATATCCCACACAATGCTAAGTAAACTAGGCCTTTCGAATCACAGTTACTGAATTCCTTTCCTTCAAGGACTATACTCCTACTCTCCAGAAGAATGCTTTCCTTATTGTAATATATGGACACTGCGAACAATGTCCACATTTAAAACTACCCTTTCTTTTGTTGCTATTTATACATCCTTCCTTAAAATCTGATTCCACGAGAGTTTTCAAACTACGGGAGTTCTTATAAACCAATCTATTCCACTCCCTTTCCATAATTTCTTTAACTAATTTAGAACTGGCATTGAATTCAATATTAGTGCTCTACCAAAGTTTGCGTCCAAAGTGTCTTGTCATATTTTCTTCAGTTAATTTGACACTCAAGTTTGGTTTGAATTTCACACCCCTTTCATTCTGAACCTCTTTCTCAACTTGATCTATCAGCCATTCCGGATAACCCCTTGCTTTAAACATTTGTTTTAGGGTTCTCATTTCATGACAAAAATTGCTGTCTTTTGAAGTCATCTTACTTCCCCTAATGTAGTGACCTTGGACTATGTTCTTTTTGTAATGAAAGTGGTGGGCACTATTAAAATGCAAAAAGGAATTTGAGTCTGTACTTTTTCTGTACACCCTTGAATTGAATTAATTATTTTCTTTGTAAATCTCAATGTCAAGGTATTGTAACTTGTCTTTTTTAAAAGTAAAACTCAAGAAACTAGTACTTTTGTTTAGAAAATCAATAAAAGCCTCTATTTGGTTGATCGGTGCCACCCACAGAATACATATATCATCCAAGAATCTTCTATAAAAACTCCAGCAATGCTTGTAAATAGATTCTAACACCATTTTTTCTTCCCAATTAGCTAAAACCAGGTTGGCGTAGGTAGGGGCACATGCTGCCCCATCGCTACGCCCTTTACTTGATGGAAATATTCACCCTTAAAGTAAATGAAATTGTACTTTAACACTAAATCAATTAACTGCATAACTGTAGTACATTCATTATGGCTTAAAGAACTATCTTCAAACATAGGTTCTTCTAAATATTATAAGCCCTCTTCATGAGGTATATTGGAAAACAAGTCTACAACATCAGTAGTTAAAAATATGGTGTTTTCGTTCAATACATCCTGGTTCAAATTCCTTAAGTCCCAGGAATCTCTTAAAATGCTCTCTTTTTACCCATAAATTTTTAAAATTTTGAATCTATATATTTAGCCAGGGTTAAGGTTTTTGAACCACCAGCGAAAACAATAGGCCGAAGAGGCGGATCCAAACCGTCCTTATGGATTTTTGGTATCCCAAATATTGTTGGGTATCCTTGGTTTGTCAACTTTTAAAAATTTGTAAGTCCTGTGGTCAATTTAACCCATCAATAAGTAGTTCCTCAAGTACCATATCAATACGTCTGTATGCTATATTGATTTTGTTCCTAGAGGTACTTGAGTATCTACTGGTGTCCCTTAAAATGTCATTCATGTTGCTCTCCTAAGTAAAGCAATACATTAAAACTATTCCTCCTCCTTTGTCGGGTTTCATAACCCTTAAATTCACATCATTCCTAAGTTCCGTCAGTGTATTTTTTGCCATTCGACTCAAATTACACCTGTATTTTACCGTATTAAAATTTTTTTATCTCCCCTTCCATTAAATTTTCAAACTTTTTTATTTGTGGGTGTAATGGTGGGTTGAATTTACTTTTCCTTACTAATTTCATTGGTTCTTGGGTGTTTTCATTGTTAATTACTGTTTCTAAATTAATTTACTTACACCCCTGAGCCAATCAATGATAGAGTTACTTAGTAAGGCTCAAGAGGGGAGGAACCAGGAACAACACAGGAGCATGTTGGCATGAAAACGCCAGAAATAATGAAACTTTTGCTTCGCAGGTTACTAATCTTCAGGACAATTTCTTTAATGGAAAGGATTTTGGACAAACTCCTTGTCTCTTACAGAATAACGACGTTAATGGAGCAACAGGGAATGAGGTTGAACTCCAGTACCTCTAGGAATGAAATCAATATAGTATACAGACGTATTGATATGGTACTTGAGGAACTACTTATTGATGGGTTAATTGATCACAGGACTTACAAATTTTTTAAAAGTTGACAAACCAAGGATACCCACAATATTTGGGATACCGAAAATCCATAAGGACGGTTTGGATGCCCCTCTTCGGCCTATTGTTTCCGCTGATGGTTCAAAAACCTTAACCCTGGCTAAATATATAGATTCAAAATTTTAAAATGTATAGGTAAAAAGAAAGAGCATTTTAAGAGATTCCTGGGACTTAAGGAATTTGAACCAGGATTTATTGAACGAAAACACCATTTTTTAGTTATTGATGTTGTAGACTTGTTTTCCAGTATACCTCATGAAGAGGGCTTAAAATATTTAGAAGAACCTATGTTTGAAGGTAGTTCTTTAAGCCATAATGAATGTACTACAGTTATGCAGTTAATTGATTGTGTTAAAGTACAATTTCATTTACTTTAAGGGTGAATATTTCCATCAAGTAAAGGGCGTACCGATGGGGACAGCATGTGCCCCTACCTACGCCAACCTAGTTTTAGCCAAGTGGGAAAAAAAATGGTGTTAGAATCTATTTCCAAGCATTGCTGGAGTTTTTATAGAAGATTCTTGGATGATATATGTATTCTGTGGGTGGCACCGATCAACCAAATAGAGGCTTTTATTGATTTTCTAAACAAAAGTACTAGTTTCTTGAGAGTTACTTTTAAAATAAGTAAGGACAAGTTACAATACCTTGACATTGAGATTTACAAAGAAAATACTGTATTCAATTCAAGGGTGTACATACTCAAATTCCTATTTGCATTTTAATAGTGCCCACCCCTTTCATTACAAAAAGAACATAGTCCAAGGTCAATACATTAGGGGAAGTAAGATGACTTCAAAAGACAGCAATTTTTGTCATGAAATGAGAACCCTAAAACAAATGTTTAAAGCAAGGGGTTATCCGGAATGGCTGTTAGATCAAGTTGAGAAAGAGGTTCAGAATGAAAGGGATGTGAAATTCAAACCAGTCTTGGGTGTAAAATTAACTGAAGAAAATATGACAAGAAACTTTGGATGCAAACTTTGATAGAGAACTAATTATTGAATTCAATGCCAGTTCTAAATTAGTTAAAGAAATTATGGAAAGGGAGTGGAATAGATTTTCTGCCTTCACAGACTTGGAGAAAGTGTCTAAAGGAAGCTTGAAAGTGGTTTATAAGAACTCCCGTAGTTTGAAAACTCTCTTGGAATCAGATTTTAAGGAAGGATGTATAAATAGCAACAAAAGAAAGGGTAGTTTTAAATGTGGACATTGTTCGCAGTGCCCATATATTACAAATAAGGAAAGCATTCTTCTGGAGAGTAGGAGTATAGTCCTTGAAGGAAAGGAATTCAGTAACTGTGATTCGAAAGGCCTAGTTTACTTAGCATTGTGTGGGATATGTCAGAAAATCTGAACGTAAATTGAAAAGGAGGATTTATGAACACATGTATGACATCCAGGTTCAAAAAGAGACTAATGCTTTGTTTAAACATAAACAAGACTGTCCCAATGCTCATTTTGTATCTTTTGTCATAGAAGGGGTAAACATTGATGTGAGAGGAGGGCTATGGGAGGTGACAATTGAATATAGAGAGTTGTGGTGGCAGGTCACATTGGAGGCAAACGAGCCACTTTTCATTAATGCCCTTACTTAAACTTAGATCAGCCAATTTATAAAGTTAGGTACATTTAAGTGAGGTTTTAGGTTGTTTTTTCCCTGTTATTTTCTTTATTTACACTGCTTAAGTAATTTTTACCATATTTATCAGTGTTTTAATTCATTGATGAACATTCTTTGTATAAAGTTAAATGGAGATTGCATATTAAGATATTTTTAGGTCTTCTTATGTACACATTTTGTTATGATTTTATAAGATATTTTATATGAATGGCCACAAGAGGGAGCTAGTATCTTATACATTTCACAGTTTTCTCTGTATTTAACAGGGTTTTTAATTTATAAATGTATTTATACTTATATTTATGTCAGGAATTATGGGACAAAAGTTTTAGTCAATGTGATTGTGTAAAACATTTCATTTTATTTACAAAATGCACGTTGAATCTGTTTGAACATTCCTTGTTATTTCTACATATAAAGAATGTTTTTAAAGCTTTTTAAGTGAAACTTTAATTACTTAATGGAAAGCATACTTTTTTAATTAGGGGAGGTATTTAAGCTGCTAGTTTAACCACCATCCCACATCTGATGAAGTTTTTCTAAATGAAAACGTACTTGTCTGGCTTTAATGTTTTGTACTGGTGTGCCTTTTAAACTGGTTTGGAATGGATTACAGTCATCCATTGGGCTTTATTGATTCGCCTTTACAGTCACTTTTTCTTCATTTACTGGTGTTTGGTGACTACGTGGATTGTTTTCTCTTTGTATATGTGAAGAACTAACAACGCTAGAATTAAACAGATTGTTTATCAGAATAGGATATATCTTATGGTATGGCTTGCATACTAGACTCCTGTGACAAGATAGAAGTTAGGAAAGTTACTTCCACATAAAAAAAGTCTTTATGAATTGCTGTACATTTTGTGTATGAATTATAGGCATTTATACATTTAAAAACACAACTGTTATCTAATGTCTAAACATCAAACATTTTAGATTTACATTTTATGTCTAACACAGAAGGTTGAACCATGTAAATTTATATATACAATATGTGTATGCACTGTAAAGTTAACGTTCTGTATTTGCATCCTTGTTATAACTGTGAAGAAAGTACCGTAATTTATGCAGAAGACAAGCAGGTGATCAGGCTGAAGTAAATCTGGAAAAGGACGGAGTTTCTCCACAGATGAATTGTTGGTAGTCCGATACAGGCAGCTTCCACGGCGGTGCTCTGTGTCCACCAATGAAGTATTGGAACTGTTTCTCTGTTAAAGCACTGGAACTGTGTCAGTCTGTTGAACTAACATAGTAAGTAGTAGGGATCCCTCTAATATTAACTGCTGGTTACTGATATATGGTCACAGATACTGGCCAAGGCTCGCCACTGAAGAAATGTATCTCTTTCTTTTCTGAAGAAATGTCATTCAGAGGTCTTTATTTCGCCACTGAAGAAAATGAGGAAAAGTGAGACCAGACAAACTCCATACTACTGTATCTGTTATACTTTTTGTCTCAGAACAAATTCTTGCCAGTTAATTCTGTCAGAGCTATTTCAATTCTATTATAACAAAGCTAGACAGATGAGTAGACTGAAGCACATAGTCTAAACGTCACCACCAAGTGAAACATACTGTCCAGTTTATATACTCTTTTCAACCAATGTCCTTGTGACTTGTTCTTTTGGTTTCTGTCTGTGTCATGAAAAAGCCCATGGTTATTTCATGACCTTTTTTGGTCCATGCTGTATATGAAGACTTCACAAAAGTCACTCCATGTCATCTTTGTGTCACCTGACCTGTCTGCATTGTATTTATTTATTTATTTCTGCATCTATAAGCCAAGAAAGTCAAGTTCCTTTTTTTTTCTATAACAGGATGCATTTACAGTAATGCCCACAGCTATGTTTTTTTTTTTTCCAAAACACACTTTATTAGTTTTGATAAGTACAAAAGGCAGAAGCCCACAGCTATATGTTGTTAATATCTAAGCTGGACATAACTGTTCTTGCAAAGCAAACCATATTATTTTGAAAACTGCTGTTTGGCCTTGCACATTTCCTTTCACTGTACACACAGTATATTGGGGAAAAGCATTTTAATTTACACAGTATCTATCAGTGTTACTATAATTGTTTATTGTTAGTCTCATCTTCAACTTTCCTGTCTATATTTGCATAATCTGCTCTGAATTCTCTTAAAATATCTTCAATGTCTGACCAATATTTTTGGAATTCTTTATGCCTGTTGTCTGATTTTTTTTTTATCATCAGTTTTGCCCTTGTTTTTTAGTTTGTGTCTGCCTTTAGGCGTAATACTATGTGAATGCAGTTTTTTCTAATGCAGATTGTACTTTGTGGTTTAGTGTTTTTTATGATGTAAATTCAAATTTTAGAAGACTCTTTTTCTCTTTTTTGTACTTTTAGATAAGTCATATCTAAATGTTTTTGAATTTTAACTATTACTTTTCCCCTTTGTTTAAACTTTTGCACCAAACTCATGATTTGCCATGTGACATCAAATTAAGCCAGGTCTTACTTTCAACTTCTCCACCATTGTCATTAAGTGGTAATGAATACATCAGTCTCTCTAATAAGCCATTCCTTCTATTCTTTGTTT
The DNA here is from genome assembly GCF_019279795.1 of Protopterus annectens. NCBI lineage: Eukaryota > Metazoa > Chordata > Ceratodontiformes > Protopteridae > Protopterus > Protopterus annectens. The sequence goes on from NC_056736.1 coordinate 406,124,964, forward strand.
GACATGGCTTGCTTTTATCATACTTACTGTGGCTAATCTCCTGTAACTAATTTAAAGGTAATGACATCAGGGTCTAATAATGGGCAAGCAATAAAGAATATAAATTATTAGAAGCATGTACTGTCTTTATGGGGTCTATATCAAAATATCTAAAGTTTACTTACCCATACACCTAAATGCCGACCCATATTCCGCGAACCACAAATACACCGAATGCCCTAAACCGTGAATTTAAAAACTCAAATGTCATAGTTGTCCCATCCCACCGCCTGCTATATACTACCTACACAAACAAACTAAATAAACCACATATATACACTAAACAAAACCCTACTTCTAACCCTAAACTAAACCCTACTTCTAACCCTGCACTAAATCTTTCATATACCACCAAGTCTTAACTTAACCTGCACCCTAACCCTAAGGTCCGTAACTATTGCACACTTAACCTTAAAAAGCTATACCCAAACAAACGAAATAATCCACACACACACTTAATAAAACCCTACTTCTAACCCTACACTAAATCTAACATACATTACCATCTATGCACTTAACTTAACCCGCACCCTAACTCTAAGGTCCGTAACTATCACGCACTTACCTTACGGAGCTATACCGCAGAAGGGCCAACCATGACGAATCGACGTTTTGAATTTCGCGCTTCAGGATTATCTATGTTTTTGCAGTTCGCGGAATATGGGTCGGCGTTTAGGTGTTTGGGTAAGTAAACTTTAGATATTTTGATATAGACCTGTCTTTATGCACATTTGTGTTCCAAAGGTGTATGAATAGTTATGTAAGCCATAATGAGTCTGTTAACACTTTTCTCATTTACATCTTTGTTCAGTTTCTTAATGCCTTTAATGTTGCTGTTGTTCTGAGCTAATTTTTGCACTAGTGTGTCTACTTGGAACATAAAGTTAACCGTTCATAATTAACCTCCTTTCAAACCATTGTAATACTTAGATGTTTGAATGATTGTACAGCTACCTCTGGTATCCATTACAAAGTAACAAGTGTAAATAATCTGTTCTTAAATTCTGTTATAGCCAGAACAAGCAATCCCTTTATGAATCTAATAGTGTATATTACTTTAGCCATAATATTATTAGTCCTCCATAGTGCAGTAAGAATTACTCTAAACTATGTAGCTATTAAACACATTCCTTTCAATTCTTCTAAAATAGCTATATCTGCTTTTTTTCATTTTTTTAATTCTTTTGTGGTTATGCAATCAATTTTTAAGGTTATTACTTTGTGTATTTTATACATTTCTTTCTAAACTTGGACTGATCAAGAATACTTGAAATATTACTTTAGTTGTATATTTCTCTCAAGTAAATCATGTTCTAATGAGAATATGCAGTTTCTAGTAACTATTAGAGAATGAGCAAAACTGTACATTAAACCCTAATTGGAGAACGAACTTTCTCTAGCAGTGTGCTAATGTACAGGTAGTGCCCACTGAAAGAGTCCACTGCTTCACAGCAGAATATTAAGCTGCTGTGGAGCTTGGACCGTGTGGAAGCTAACGACTGCTATCATTTTACACTCTGTAAGCAGCACTTTTCCTGTTTAGCGAGCATAAAATTATAATAAGTAGATAAAAAAGTAGAAAAGTGTGCGTGTGTGTGCGTTTGCCTGCATGAAAATGGAAGCGAGAGTGAGGCTGAGATCGCATAGTGGCTGCATTTGCATACCTCTCATCTCATCATCATAGCTCAATTTGGGTAAAAATATTTCCTCCAACAGCAGTTATGTATACTACAGAAAGTTTAAAACATTAGGTAGAGGAACTATTTTACATCAAAAATACTTAAAAACGCAATCAAAAAATAACATATATCCCATCGTCTAAGCATAATTAATACCCTCCAGGGTGTGTTACTTTGTAAATAACATCCTTCCAGGGGTGTTGAGGCCCTTATTTAAAATGTATTTACTGGGGATAGAGTACTGATCAAAGTGACCAATATCAGTCTTAGCCTGGGAATACAAAAAACAAAATTATATTTGGTGAGAGACAGCAAGAGTATTATACAAATACACATCAGTAATTTACCTTTATCAGCTGTTGAAAACGAGTTTAAAAATTTCAAGACAAGTCTCGTATAGAAGGTGAAGTCTCGGTATGATAATTACAATGTGACACATCAGTAATTTACTATCAGCTGTTAAAAATATAAAGAGTTTAAAAATTTCAAGACAAGTCTCGTATAGAATGTGAAGTCTCAGTACGATAATTACAGCGTGTGCTGTGTAAGTGGAAAATGGTAAAAAAGTTGAGTGGAGTGAATGATATTAGAGCTTGTGAGTAGATGGAAGGAGACGTTACATTAAGCAAATGATGCAACTGAACCTGCCATATGAAGGACAGTAACAATTTTACTAATGAGAGAAAGAGAGTGATGTAGCTCAAGTTGGGCAATGCAGCTGGAAGATGAGCATTGACATTTATCTGATCAAGGAGGGTTCATTTTGCATTATACGAGGATCTTAGGTTTTCTTTTTCTTCCATTCTTCAACTGATGGGTCTCGGATCTGATTTTGGTCTTTTCTAAAGCTTTGGATCCATAGCTTGAGCTTCTCTCCTTACCCATAATCCTTCTGTGTAACATTACTTCAGATCTTGGTAAAGCTTTTCTATGGAGAGCCAATTAGAAATCTAGATGGCAGATGATGGGCTTACATCGGAACGCAAGTCATAAGAAGCAACATGGTATTTTATTTCTTTCTTTGGAAGGTACAGGCTACACTACAGAATGGGAAAGTGAAAACTCCTTTCCTCTGCTTCCAGCAGCACAGGAGCCATTGAATTTGGAACTATAATTTTGAAATCCTACCACAAAAAGTAAACAGTTTGATAATTCAAATAATAAATAAAGTAGAAATAGGTTTGGGAATTTAACAGAAGAGCAGCAGTGTCATAACTACAAGAGGGGAAGATGGCAGTAAAGGTGAAGAAAGACTAAATTTTGTTTAAATTTTGTTGGACCTTTTTTTATAAATGGTTCTGCCTCTCATTTTGTGATGGTTAAATTATCAGGTTTAGAATTAACTAATGAACATTTGACTGTTCCAAATCTGGAACTGAAGTTCATTCCAACTATTTTGCCACATTTATATGTGCTTAAAATTGATATTTTCCTGTTGGGTATGCAAGTTACATTTATTATATTACTTTTCACAAATTAATGATGAGTGACAAATTTAACGATAGTGTAAATTACAGTTTTTTACTCCTGTGTTTCTTATGCTGATAAAGTCAATGCATATTGCTTATTAGCCATGTTGAAGGTTAAATGTAAGAGTTGCTTTAATCTCCTTTTCTTAATGAACGTGTTTATTTTCTGTAATGTTTAATTGTGTAGTTGAGGTTTGATAAATGTAACATTCAGTATAATGTGACGAAAGCTGAATGGTTACCGTTAAAGGATTTATGTAATAACAGAAATTAAATTTTTAAACCGTCTGAAAAGGGTAATATAGTGGCGAGGCATTATAAGCAGTATATGCACATGTGTTATTCGCATTTGGAAGATCAGACTACTTAGGAAAAATTAATATGGATGTATATAATGAAGCTGTTGAACATTATAAAAACTATTAGAGAAAGGGTTAAGGCTAGGATATCAAAGCAAAGAAGATGTTGATAAATTGAACATTCCAAGGTTGCAGCATTGTTACTTTTTATTGCTTACCTAATATACATAAGAATTTGGTTGCTCCACCTGGCCGCCCTATTCTTTTGGAGTGCCATTATTTTTTTACACAATGTAGGTTTTTTTCTATGACTTTATTTCTGATGGTATGAAATTGTCTTTATGCATTAAAGACACCACAGATTTTTTAAATAAAATTGCAGGGCTTAAATGGACTAAAGATAATGCATTGGATGACTCTTGATGTAAAAAGTTTCTATTCAGGTATTAAACATGTTCAGGGTGTAGAAGCTTTAAACTATTTTTAGGTGGCAGTCCTGCTTCTATTTGTATTATTTTTTTATTATATTTTTGTCTCACCAATATGTTTTTTAATTTTAATAATAAAATGCATCTCCAGGTTCAGGTTACAGCCATGGGGGCTCATTTTGCCTCCATGTATGCCATCTTAGTTATGGGATTATTTGAGAATGAATATTTATATGGACATAATTTTATGAATAAATATGTTAATTATTTTAGATATTTTGATGATTTGATAGTTTACAATGGGGTTAATGGCGAAACTGATGATTTTTAGTGAGTTACAGAATATTATACCATGACCCCCCAAAACGTGCACGCTGATTGGCCAGCATGCACATTGTAAATCGAGTTATACTAATGGAAAAAGGTCCGGTCGCCCGGACTTTTTCCCATTAGTATAACTCTACTTTTAAAACACTGTCTCGCTATGTTAAATGGGTTTAACATAGCGAGACAGCTTTAAAATAAGAAACGGAGATCTCCGTTGCTTATTTTAAAGCTGTCTCGCTATGCTAAACCCATTTAACATAGCGAGACAGGTTTTTAAAAAAAGCAACGGAGAAAGCAAGATATACGTCGCTTTTTTTTTAGCTATGTTAAATGGGTTTAACATAGCGAGACAGTTTAAAATAAGCAACGGACATCTCCGCTGCTTATTTTAAAGCTGTCTCACTATGTTAAACCCATTTAACATAGCTAAACAGTAAAAAGCAACGGAGATCTTGCTTTCTCCGTTGCTTTTGCAACTCTGATGTACTGCGCAGCGCAGTACATCAGAACTGCGGATGCCAGACATCTGCAGAAGGGCAGTAAACAGGCATTATACTATGCCATTATTTAAGAAAAGTAATAGTTTCTTTTCTTAAATAATGTCATGGTATAATAGCAATAACCCACTTCTGGATGTGGGTAATGCTGTATTTACCCACGGTTGGCTTTGTTTGGTCCCTTGGGACCAAACCACGCCAACCGTGGGTAAATCAAGCAATACCCACACCCAGGCGTGGGTTATTGCTATAATAGGTGTGATTTTAAATTTGATAGTTTACAGGTAGGAAAATACTTTATTTTTCAGATGGTGGGCAGTATTTACATGGTAGTAGCTGTAATCCTCCACATCTGATTTCTTCTTTACCTTGTAGAGAATTATTACATCTTTGTAGACTTTGTAATGATGACTTGGATTTTTTTAGTGAAGCCCAGAAAACTGTTAGTATGTTCATTACCAGGGGATATGGGACAGATTTAGTGATGGGGTCATTTAGGAATGTTATAAATGGGATAATGATATATAAATACAAAGTAATAGGAATTTAGATATTAAGAATAGCAATAAAATTGTTAGTAGAGGTAAGAAAAATATATTTTGTGACCAATAGTATATTCACTGAAAAATTAGTCAATGTACTTAAATATTATTGGCAGTTTTTAATTTATTTAATAAGGCACCTTTAATATCTTATAAATGTGGATGGAGCATTGGTACATAGTTTTATTCTTTCTGCCATTCAGATGAAAATGCATTTGAGTGATTCTGTGCTTGGCTCCTTCCCTTGTGGTAAGTGCTGTAGTTGTAAATATATACTAGTTTTTTTTTATAGGATTAATAATTATCTTTTTCATCTGATTAATACATTTTTATGCACTCAGATGTCCTTGTAATTTATTTTTTATTGGTGAGATTAAAAGAGCTTTTATATGTAGGTTGCAGGAACATGTTGGGGATATAAAAAAAAGAGTTGAGAGCCCTATAGCTATGCATTTTAAGCAGTACCACCAAGTAATGCATTATTATTACAGGGTACTATTTTAGAACAAATGGTGGTTAAAGTTAGTGAAGACAGTTTACTTAAAGATAAACTGCTATATAAGGAGACTGTGTGTGTGTGTGTGTGTGTGTGTGTGTGTGTGTGTGTAAAATAATATGGTATTACATCAGGGTTTAAGAACAGTGTGTAATTGTAAGTATTTAATTTTTTAACTTACTAAATGATTTTAATTGAAGTGTAGCTGAATAATTGTAAAGGTGCTGTTCTTTAATTTTTTGCTTTATTACTTCTCAAAAGCTTATGCTGAGGCACCAGAGTTTAATAAAATCTGTTTCTTGTGGTCTGCAGCCTTTAATTGTATATTTATTTGTTCTTTTTTTCAGTTGTTTCTCAGTTACTTCAGATCTTGTTTGCTGCTTCTGCAAATGGACACAGTCTTTTAGCTCGGGTGTATTTTCACATAAGATTAGATAAGTTGCATATTTATTTGCTCTCTTTTTCTGATTTTTCCTCCTCTTTGTATTAAAAAAGATGCTTTGCTTATTTTCTGTAGTAGGCCTTCTGTTTTCAAACTCTCCTCCATTTGCTTCCTGTGCTCAGGTGCTCTAAGTTACCAATACCTTTCTTACTTTGCCATTGCTGGTAACCTTTTTTCACCCTTTTTCACCTAATCTTTTTCTCCATTATTTTTAGATTATGATGGACAAGATAACTGGCTTTAAGAAATGCACCTCCTGTGTGCAGAAATACCAACCTGCGATGCCCACCAGGAGTGTGTATAGAGTTTCTTCCATTTGGATATGACTGTGAAATATGTACAAGCTCAGCTATTATACCCTGGTTGAACACTGCAACAAACTGGTTTTGAAAGGACCTTTTCCTTTTACTACTACTACAGGATCTTCTACCACTGATTATTTGTCTGCTGGAGCTCCCACTTCCAAAAAGCTTTCTGAGAAAGCCAAAGGAGATTCTTTGAGTAAGAGTAAGGAAGGAAGAAAACAGTCCCCTGACCATTCATGTTTGCCATTCCAGGTTTTTTCTACCAGAAAAAAATTTCAAAACTGTTGGATCTGTCAGGCCCATCAGATCCGACACCATCTGAGAACAAATCACTGGCTCACTGCTCTTACTCCTTTACTTCAGAGCCTGTATCTTGTAGGATCCACTCTCCTTTTCTCTAAGAAACTCTGATAAGTTGTTCCTGGCCACACTCTACCTCAACGTCTCTTAGGTTGTCTAGGAGCCTAACTGAAGTGCATGTCCACAGGGTGATGAGAAAGATTCTTCATGCCCAGATTCAGTTAGACATTGAACTATTTGTGTCCCACATTAGACCCATGAGACTGTCATTGTCCTCTACCCATTTGTTGACTCTTGCTCTGATCTGACCCTCGAGTTTGGAGCTATTGGACCTGAGAACCCAGAGTCTGTCAGATCCAGAAGTCTCAACTCCAACTACATCTCTGATCCAGTCAGCTCTGACCTTGTTGGAGCTGGAGGGATCTTAAGCCGAAGTGTCTGCACTGGATCTGGGGGATTAGGGTTTGCTCCGATGCCCCCAGAGCCATTTCCTCCTCTCAGAGCCTTGGCACTGGACAGCTCTTCTGACGTCTACCTCGAGGCATAACCACTGTGATGCTGTGAGCAGTCATGGGCAGCTCTTTTTGGTTAGTGTCAGGCAGTTCATGCCTTCAGCCTTTCAGGTGGTAGGGTTTTCTCGTCCACTGCAGATAAGATATTTTTCCCGCCTCTCTGGTCCACCCACTTCACAGCTGCCTGCTGTGGTCTCTAAGCTTATACATTCTGTTGCACTGGGGCAGCTAGCCCATACAAGTCTTGAGACGGTCCTCATTTAGGACTCCTTTCACACTTCTGAGTGCTCTCTGGAACATTGCACTGGTGCACCCCCTTGGAAGCATACATGCAAGAGGAGACACTTAGATTCCCCACAGGAGTTAATCACAGAAGACATTGACTTCACTGAGGGAGAAGGGTTCCCCAGGTCCCCCCCTTGAGGACACACAATTTGGTGAAATACTGGAGCTTTTGAGACAGGTGGTTTGTCCTCTGATCCTCCTTCCCAAGAGGAGTCTGTTTTTCTTGAGGCTTTTGGAGCTGGCTCAGCTATGTCCTGAATAGTCCCCAGGTGGATGAGATGGTAGACCTCATTTCCCACCAGGCATGGAAGGATTCAGATGTCACGGATCCAATTCCCAAATGACTGGATAAATATTTAGTTGGACCCACTGGAGCAGGGGTCCCCCATTCGATATTATGGTGGTAGTGGCAGCCGTGACTGCCAAGAAAGAACTTGCTGAGCGAAGTTCTACTGTCCACCTCTCTACAGGCACTTGAGGATGTTGGTCAGATTTGGGAAGCATGTGTATGTGTCAGCAACCTTTGCCCTTATGTCCCAGAATTAGTTGCACATGTAACAAGGTTTCAGAGGGGAATTGATCAAAGAGTTTTCCAATGCCTTCTCTGGGTCCATGCCAGCAGAGGACAAGAAGATTGTTTTTATGTAACTGGCCACCCTGTAGTTTATATCGAATGCTTCTATGAGGCTTATTTCACATGCCTCAGAAGGTGCTTCAAGAACTGTATGTTTAGGAATAGCCAAGAGACTGCATACCTGGATGCGGCTTTGTGACTTTGCAGAGCCTTTCATGTCATCATTCATCAATGCTCCCTTTGGATCTACCTTGTTTGGTCCCAAGGTTAAAGAAACCGTATCTAGGAGTGAACAAGATGAGAAGACATTATCTGCTGTAGGGATGCATTTTTCTACACCTCAAAGAACCTTTTCCCAGAATCAGAGAAGTGGCAGGAAAATGTGGTTCTGGAAGTCCTAAGGCTCTTCCCAGGACTCCTATGGGGACAAGTCTCTCCATCCTGTGGTGGTAGAAATGATTCTCCTTTAGTGAGGTCAACCATTTATTGGATTAGGGTTTCTGTAGATGACATTTGTAGAGCTGCTACATTTGCTAGTTCACGTACCATTGTTGCTCATTACAAATTGGACATATCTAGGAACAGAGCAGCTTCTGGCACCGATGTACTTTGAGAAAACCTAGGTTGGTCCTCATGGAAGGCTATTCCAATCTGGGGGCTCTGCCCTATTAGTTGAGGAATGGACGAAAAAAAAAAAAAAAAAAAAACTTCAGCTGCACTCACCATAACTATCCATCAATGTGTCTGTTTTTGTTCTTTCAACTTTCCTCCCTCCATTTCCCTTCCTACTTCACCACAACTATTTCCTATGTTTTAAGGCAAGGCTCCTAGTTCAACCTGAAAACTAAATATGTTGCTTGTCTGATTGATGAGCTCTAGCAATTCTCTCCTTGTGCCTCCTGTCTGTATGCATTTTCCATAAGATGTTGTTATATGATGTTTTCTCTATTGTAGCTATTACACACTCTGTAGAGTGAAGGGGGGAGAGCAAGCTCAATCTGAAGTAATACTGTTAGAGGGGGATTATGGATAAGGGGAGAAACTTGAGCTATGGATCCATGTCTTTACAAGTGGCTGAAGTGGGATCCAAGGTTGGATTCAAGGCCCATCAGTTGAAGGAGGACGAAAACAGACCGCACAGATAGTTATGGTGGTACATAACTTTGTTTGATGTTGTAAATTTTCATTCTATCCCCAATTGTTTGGTTCGGATCTGATCCTCAGATCCAACTCGGCTATTACTTTAGCTCATATTCCCCAAAAAACTCTCTAGCTCCTCCGTTACCCATAATGCACCAACCTCTAACACATCTCAGATCTCATTTGCCACATTCGCGATTAGATGTGGTCATCTTGAGTTCTCGAGCGATATTCCAGTATACGATAAGTGTTTTAGTCTTTATCTTATACAAACTTAATCGTTATCCTCCCTTCTCATTACACTAAGTATAGTTTTTTATTACCATAGTTGGTATTGTTCATTTCTATTTTTTTTACAAACTGCCTAAAAACAAAAAAGGAAGTGAAGACTTTGGAGCTGACAGCACCAAAAAACTCATAAATCGGTTAAGTGCTTTCATCCTTGGTAACCTGGACTTCAGAATAACAAGCAGACAGTGTTCATAGTATTTGTACAAGCACATTAATTAAAATGCCTCCCATTTTCAAATAACCCAAACCTAATCTAATTTAGCGCCATGGTGACTAAACTAAAACACACACTAAATTACTAGCACTAAAAGATTTAAATATCTAAAATATTTCAATAAAAAAACTTACGTTTTCAAATATTTAACAAAATACACAGAATAAATATTCAGAATAATGTATTAACACTTCATTAAAAAATTATAGGAAAAAAATAAGCACCTTTTAATTTTAAAATACTAGACCTAGATATAGTTTCATTCAGACCAGGGAGAATAGTGGCATTTGTCTTCAGTTGCCACCTGAGCTCCTGAAGTTCCAAAAAATCATTAGCTGGTCTACATCTCTGCCCCATATTCTCCTGGTCAATAACTGCAGATTTAAAACTGTGGGACTGGTTTTGTTCAAAGTGTTTGAACAAAGCATCTTTTTTTCTTTATCATAGAGATGCTGGTAAAAATCCTTTTCGTAAGACTGAGTTTAGTCTTGCCAATGCAGAATGTATTGCAAGATCCACATAAAGCTAGGTAAACAACCCCCTTACTACCACAGTAATAGTTTCTATATAGTCTAATCTCTCCATACCATTCCACAAAATAGGAACCACCCTCAACAGTATATTGGAACTTGGGAACAAGGGCCACATTTCAACATCTTCCCTTCTTTCTTACCCTTAATTGGTTTCTCTAATAATGTTGTAAATCACAAGTCTTTCTTGTACACAATAACAGGTCTTTCAACCACTACTTCAAAATACTGCTGTTCCACCTCAAACACTGTCCAATTTCTTTGAATAATGGACCTAAATTCATAAAAAAACACTATTGTATGTTAAAATAAGGGCCCTCTTATATAACTTGGGGGGGGGGGGCTGCATTCACTTGTGTATGGCTAGAAATAGTTGTAGCTCTCTGTCCTAGTAGTGGCACATAATGACCTGTTCTTTCTTCCTTCACCTCATTAAAAATATTAGATTAAAAAAGTATGTTGGGTAACCCCTCAAACTAAACGTAGTCTTCAGCTTATCACTGTCTGACTGAAAATCTGCCTCTTCTGTGACTATCCTGGCCAGTCTTACACACTGCCCTTTCACAAGGGCCTTTTTCTAATGTACAGGATGCATGCTCTCAAAGTGGAGAAAGGAATTTGAATACGTTGGCTTACAGTATATAGTAGATTCAAAGCACTTTTTTCTTAGTTTTTTTTCTAACAGTAATATCTAAAAAGTTAACAGAATCACCTTGAATATCCATTGTAATGTGCTTGTAGAAGTACTGTGAAACGCTGTCCATTTTTTATTATGGTGAAGTCCAGGTTATCAAGGATGAAGGCGCGTAATCAGTTTATAATAAAGTTGTTTGGTGGTGGTGCCAGCTCCGAGGTCTTTTCCTTTTTTGTTTTTTTAATTCCTTTTACACTAATTCTCAGTACCGTTGTTGGTATCTCTCTCTTTCTCTCTGTCTTTCTCTCAATACACACACACACACACACACACACACACATATATATATATATATATATATATATATATATATATATGTATATATACATAAAATGCCTTCCTTTTTATTTAATTTCTTGATATTGTGTGAAGGATGAATGGAAATGTTCCTTTGAAGTTAAAGTGCCAAAAGTGCAGGCACAAATTGCCCTTGTCTGATCCCCACAATTTGTGTATTGTTTGGGCCTAGACCACCTTCAGGTTTATTGTGCCATTTGTAAAAATTTTAATCTGTGGGCTATTTGCGGACAGAAAGTAAGCTTATATTGAAGGGTTTACTTCCTACTTCTCAGAAGCTATTGCTGGGGCTCAGTCCCACTAATCAAAATCAAAGGAGCCTTTCACTACATCTCCTAAATCTTTTGGATCATTGACTCCATCTTCCTTGGAGCTGCCTAAAAGAAGCATAAATTGGATCTGAAGGCCACTGTGGTCCGAACACCGTTGGATCTGACAAAACCCTCCTTGGATCCAAGCACTTTGGATCCGAGAGTACTACCCAGAACCAGTTACTCACTAAGTTTGGATCCGGTACCTTCCAGAGTGCAGTTTCCCTTTTTGGAGCAAAGACACTCAAAGCTGATAAGGACAGAATGATAAGGAGATTCCTCTCAATGCAAATACAGATGGGACTTCTCCCTGCTTCTACCCCTTTGGGTCAGGAAGCCTGTCTTTCTACCACTCGGCAATTTCAGCTCCTTTTCTGGTCTGACCGATTGTTTGAGCCCCAGGATCTGAGCCTTCCGGGTCAGTCTGGTTCGTATCTGAAGATAGCTTCAGATCCAAAGATAAGGAAATCTCCGATTGCATTTTCTCACATGTCCTTACAGCTGGATGACTAGGATTCGAGGCATTAGCGTAGACTCCAAGGTTTTCAGAGCAGTCTCGGCTCCAACTTCAACCTCAGGTAGATTGCCTTCAGGGTAGAGGGAACCTATGGACGAGAAGCCTGGCTTCTTGGCTCAGTTATCTGGCTTCCCCCCCCCCGGAGCAATCTGCCTTTGAGGTGGTGAAGAGGCTGTGTTGTGCTTTGGCAGGATGAAAGGATCCTACCCACCTCTGATCTTCCCTCTGGATCCCAGATGTCTCTGCACCTTGAGGCGCATCATTGTATGCCACAGGGACAGCAAGCTCCAAGTCCCCAGGCTACCCAGCAGACTTTTACAATCTTTTGCAATGCCTCATTGGAGCATCCTACCGAGGAAGTCCTTAGGAAGAGGAAGTGCAAGAGGAGGCACTTTGACTTCCTTCAGGAGTCATTCACCAAAGATACTGATTTTGATGAAAGAGAATGGTCCCCAAGATCACTACCTGAAGATGTATCATTTGGAGACCTTCTTGAGGTCTTTAAGCAGAGGGGTGGTTGGTCCTCTGAAAACTGTTCCGCAGAGGAATCCGTATTCCTGGTAGCCTTTGGAACTGGCCCATCTGCCTCCTGGGTTACTCCGCTCACTGATGACCTCATTTACTTGATCGCTAGGTGGGCGTGGAAAGAGCCTGACTCAGTTGAGCCAATCCCAAAAAGACCAGATCAGATTCTGCCTCCAATTGCAGGCAGGGAATACTGGAAAGCAGGAGTGCCCATAGATGCTATGGTCATGGCAGTGGCCACAAAGAAGGCACTTACTGAGCAAAGTACCTCTGTCCATCCCCCTAACAGGGAGTCTAGGGTGTTGGGACAGATTTGGGAAGCATATGTATACTTCAGCGACTTTTGCCCTTAGGTAGCTGAACTATCTGGCACACTTTACGAGACTACAAAGGGATTTAATAAAGGAAATGTCAAAATCACTTTCTGGGACCGATACTAACGAGACTCAGACTTCTGTAGCCTCTCAGTTGGCTTCCCTACAGGCCATTTCTAATTTGTCCATGAAGCTTATCTCACATACAGGTAAAGGTGCCTCAAGGGCAGCGGGTTCAGGTATTTCCACTAGGAGGCATGCCTAGATGTGCTTGTGTGATTTTGCAGAGCCCTTCAAGTCATCCTTCGTCAGTGCACCCTTTGGTGGCAGTTCATTGTTTGGCCCTAAAGTTAAAGACACACTCACCAGGTGTGAAGAAGATAGAAAGACATTATCTGCAGTGGGCATATTATGTTTTTCAACAACTCAAAGATCCTTATCTAGGAATCAATGAGGAGATAAAAAAAAAAAAAATGTGGTTCACGAAGTCCCAGGGTCATTTCCAAGATCCATGTAGAAATGGTCCCTCCCTAGGGGCAGGGTGGGGGACTCAAATGGATGATGACGCCCACGTGGCAGAGGAGGCCCGCAAAACCAGGGTTCCAGAGATTCCTTTTCTGATGGACCTTGCCAGTGCTCCTGAAGGATGCCTGATTGTCCACCATTTGGTGCAGTCGAAGGTCATTTATCCCTGTACCAGAGAGCCTGACTAGATATAACAAAAGATACATGGGTGCAGAGGATTATTTCCAGAGATTATATAATTCCCTTTTTCCCTGCCACCTCCACCTGTATGCAAAATTCCCAATGTTCCACCCAGTCTGAGGAAAGCAGCAGCACTAGAAATACAAAGGCTAATAGAAAAATTTCATTCAAGAAGTCCCACCAGACCAGATAGAATCTGGAACTTACTCAAGATTCTTTTAGTGCCAAAGAAAACAGGGGACTGTTGATCAATTCTGGATCTCAGTGAAGTGAACAAAGCAGTTTGACACACAGTTTTGGATGGTCATGGTTCAGTACGATGTCCTTCAAGAATGCAACTGCAGTCATAACATATGGGTTGTCCTGCCTCAGGCAGCCCTCAGTCGGCCGGATTCCAAAGTCTGGGTCCGACGTCGGCTGATGTCGCATTTCTCTCCGACGTCAGAGCGGCTGGAGTACATAAGCATCAGCCGACGCCATTTTCTTCAGTCTTTCTTGCCGCGCGGTGCCCGAAGCAGAAGCAGTTCGCAAGTGCCGGTCGGTCAGCTCCTGTATTCTTCGATTCAAGTCATCAAAAGCTAAGTACCCGTTGGGGACCTTTTCTTGCCTCAGCCGATGTCAGAAATTACTGAAAAAGTTAACAATTGTCTTTCTTGTGGTAAACAAATACCTCATAAGGATTTCCACTCTTACTGTCTCCCTTGCCTTGGCCCAGACCACGACGTCTCGGCCTGTGTAGCCTGTGCTCGCTTCAATAAGCGCACTCTCAGGCGCCGGGCGGAGTTCGCTGAAGATTTTTTCGGCGAAAAATTTGCTTATACAATGCCGTCGGAACTTCCGACATCGCAAACTCCCAAGAAACGAAAAGACCGGGACCGAAATCCTCGGCCCGCGTCTACCACCGACTCCACGCCAAAACCTACCGCGAGTGCTCCGGTTCCCCCTGAGACGGTTATTCCACCCCTCTGAACCAAAGACACCGCATTACCGACGACTCCGATTCCGGATACCACTCCGACGCCAGTTATAGATTTTCCTCCGGATACTGAAACCGAGGAAATGCCCGAGACCATTGCTGTAGATAAGGTCACTCCTGCACGTGGAGCTGCCAGGCCTCCTATGGCCATGTCTATTAAGGCCTACACTCGGGCTAAGGCAGCCAGCAAGACCAAGCATCTAACTGCTAAAGCCTTACCTCAGCCTACTCCAGAGACACAAAATATGACTATGGCCGCAGTCTTAATTTCTATGATTAGAGGTTCACAGGCCCATCCTGAGAGAGGATCCCAGCCTCCTTCTGATAAGAGGCCCTGTGTTGAACCCTCTGACCCTATCCCTTCAGATGAAGATTCTGAGGACTTTGTCCACTCCGCTGGCCAGGAAGAGCTCTTCCAGACCTATGAGGACTCGGATGCAGAGGATTCCATCCCCTCGGCCTCCCCTCCTGAGGATATTTCTTTTGGGGAAGTTCTGCATACCATGAGGGAACATTTCAAGTGGCAAGGCCAGGAATATTCTGATTCCAGAAAGCGCCTTCGAACTTTCCTTAAAAAGCCCCAGCACAGGCCCTTAGCTATTCCTCCTGTGCTTGATGTTTTGGATGATTTATATTCTGACTCCAGTGTTACCCCTGATTCTTTTCCTCCGGCTCCAGCCAAGCCAGACCGGTATTACAGGGTCCCAGAAACACATTCCCATTTATTCAGGGCCCATACTGTTGATTTGGAAACTATTTCTCAGGGACCTAAAGGTGTTTCAGCTTCCACCTCTAAAAATCCTTTGCCCTCCAACAGAGAAGCTAGGTCATTAGAGAGATGGGGGAAAAGGTCTACACCTCCACTACTTTATCTATGAGAGCTTTGAATTGCCTTTTTCATATGTTACAATATCAGGATTTCCTGTTAGAAGATTTACAGAAAACATTGGCCTCTCCTGATCCTTTAGACAGGAAGTCTTTGCAGGAAGATGTACATAACTCACAGCAAGTAAGCAATCACTTCCTGCAGTGTGGATATGATGCACTGGAAGCTTCATGTAGGGCAGCTATGACAGGGGCAGTCATTCGTAGACATGCATGGTTAAAAGAACAACCTCTACCAGATCATGTTAAGGCAAAACTTCTGGATGCACCCTTGGAAAAGAACAAGCTTTTTGGTGCTAATGCTAAGGATGTGTTAAAGTCCATCGAGGAAAAAGCAAAATCAGTTCAGACGGTTAAAGATTTCCTCCAGGTTCAGCCCCCCAGATTCAGTAGGAATTGGCCTTCAAAAAACTGGTCCTTTCCTAATCCTGAAAAATTTCAAAGGGGTAAAAACAGACGTGGCCGAGGAAGAGGACAGTACAGAGGTCCTTACAGGGGACGACAATGGCAGCCAGCAAACCAAAGAAGTGACACAGGGGTCTCCCCTGCCCCACAGCCACAATCTCAATGACTTTCCTCTACTTCCGCCTACCAAGGAACAAATAGAAACTCCCTTGGGCGGAAAATTGTCTCTGTTTTCAGACAATTGGCACAGATTGACAAAGGACAAATGGATTTTGGACATTATACACCAAGGTTACAGGTTCCATTTTCATACCTTACCAAGAAAACAAGGCATGCCAAACTTACCACAAAACCAGAGAGCAGAGGCTATCAAGCAAATTTCTCTGCTGGCTCTGATAAAAGCAATAGAAAGAGTTCCACAACAAGAACAAGGCCAGGGGTTTTACTCAAGACTGTTCCTTGTTCCAAGAAAAGAAACTCAATGGAGACCAATACTGGATTTGTCCGCATTAAACACCTTTCTCATAGTACCAAAGTTCAAAATGCTGACTCTACAGCAACTCCTTCCCATGCTGGGCAAGGGGTCTTGGCTGATTACTCTTGACCTCAAGGAGGCATACCTGCATGTCCCTATCAGACACAGTTGCAGAAGATACCTCAGATTTCTTGCAGGGCCAGAGCATTATCAATTCTCAGCATTGCCATTTGGCTTATCTACTGCGCCCAGAGTATTCACAAAATGCCTGGCTTCAGTAATTGCTCATTGCAGGCTCCAGGGGATCCAAATTTACCCGTACCTGGACGACTGCCTCATACAAGTGGACGACAAATTGATGTTGACAAAAAACTTGAACTATGTCATACGATTACTTCAGGCTCTGGGATACACAGTCAACTTCCAAAAGTCAAGACTCCAACCATCCCAGCAAATAATCTTCTTAGGAGCCAAATTAGACACAGCCTCTCAAATGGCTTACCTGACAGAAGACAAGCAAGAGAAGTTAACTCATTATTTCAAAGGTTTGGCAAAACTCACCCAGATGACTGCAAGGAGATTCCTACAGGCCCTGGGTTACATGGCATCCTGCATTCTCCTGGTTCCATTAGCAAGACTACACATGAGAAAGCTTCAATGGTACCTAAAAAGCCTATGGTCTCAGCACAGCAACAACTTAGAGACAACCATACCGCTCATTCCATGCCTACAAAAGGAATTCCTATGGTGGGCCTCGGTAAGCCAGGCAAACACAGGTATGTCATTAAAAAAACCAAAGATAACACAGACCATGACCACAGATGCCTCAGACCTTGGATGGGGGGCGCACATGGAAGGCAGATGTATACAAGGACAATGGTCTCCAAAGGAAACACATCTGCATATAAACCAAAAGGAAATGCTGGCAGTAATGCATGCCATCGAGGCCTTTCGACAACAACTTCAGCAAGGCCATTTACTGATACGGACAGACAACACCACTGTGATGTGGTATATAAACAAGCAAGGGGCACCCATTCTTACCCCTTTGCAGACTGACAATGAATCTTTGGGAAAAATCACTGAGCCTAAACATACAGTTACAATCCCAGTTTGTTCCAGGCAAAGACAATGTGCTGGCGGACAGCCTAAGCAGGAATTTCACAGATCCACACGAGTGGAGGTTACATCCAAGATCTTCACACAACTCACTTCGACATGGGGCAGGCCAGAAGTAGACCTATTTGCCTCTCACCTCAACCATCATCTACAAAAATTCTGCTCAAGGACATACCATCCACAAGCTTGGAAAATAGATGCTCTCTCATTCAACTGGAACTCCCTAAAAATCTATGCATTCCCACCTCTGCCACTGATGACCTCAGTATTACTAAAGATCAAAGCAGAGAGACCCAAGGGGATCCTAATAGCTCCTGACTGGCCAAGACAACACTGGTATCCACTACTACGGAGCATATGTCACACCAAGAAGTGGGCCCTTCCCCAATGGCCCCTACTTTTGACTCAACACAACTTCAAAACAGTGCATCCAAACCTTCAGACACTGCAGCTAACAGCCTGGGAGATCCCATGAATAACCTCAATCTATCTCTCCAAGGAAGTTCAGCGGATGTTAACAGAGGCTCAAGACCATCCACCAGAAAGGTTTACTTAGCAAAATGGAAGAGATTCAGCATTTGGAATACCAGCAAGGGACATGATGCATCATTATTGAACATCCCACTCATCCTGGAATATTTGGCAGATATGCTACAGAATGGACTCTCATATTCTTCCATAAAGATACATGCTTCAGCTATTTCAGCTAGATATAACACTGATCCGCCTGTCTTTTCACATCCTTTGCTAAGGCAATTCCTCAGGGGAATCAAGAACATTAAGCCACCAAGAAAGGCTCCAGTGCCAGCCTGGGACCTCAACTTTGTCCTAGAAAAACTGACTCTACCTCCATTTGAGCCAGCAGCTTCAGTCGACTTGCAATTTCTCTCATGGAAGACAGCTTTCCTGTTGGCAATTACCTCAGCAAGAAGGGTTTCGGAACTACAGGCCCTTATGGCAATACCACCGTTCATAATCTTTCACAGAGACACAGGGTCTTATTAAGGACCAACCCTACTTTTATGCCAAAGGTGGTATCTAGGGTTTCTTTAAATCAAGCTATTCATCTGCCTGCTTTCTTCCCCAATCCTGAGAACAAGGGGGAAAGACTGTTACATACCTTGGACATTCACAGACAACTTCGATACTACCTGGACAGAACCAAGACCAGTAGGAAGTCTGAACAACTTTTTGTAGCTTACGCCCCTGCAGTCCAAGGAAAAGCAATTTCAAAACAGACTATTTCAAAATGGATTGGACATTGCATCAGATTCTGTTATTCCTTTCATGGCAAGACTGTTCCAGCCAATGTCAGACCACATTCCACCAGAGCTACAGCCACCTCTACAGCATTCTTAAGAGGGGTGCCTACTAAGGACATTCTAGAAGCTGCTACATGGAGCTCCGTGCATACATTCTCCAAACACTACAATCTCCCTCTGTACTCCAGATCCAGAGCAGGCTTTGCTTCGGCAGTCCTGCAGGGTTTGATTGCCACACCATCTTTTTCCTAGAGCATTCCTCCTCCCCAGCTAAGCTATGGTATTCTACCCATATGTTATGACTGCAGTTGCATTCTTGAAGGACATAGTACAGTTTTGTACCTACCATAAATGTAGATGTCCAATAGATATGCAACTGCAGTCGGATTTTCCCTCCCTCCATACCCCTCTATGCCTAGGGTCCACTCCTATCCCTGTTTCTCTTAGCTGGGGATATCTGTTATGGTGTATCTGTTTATTGCTCATTTATTTGTCTGGAATCCTGTTTTTGTCTTCCAATTTGATTACAGCCTTCCTTGGAGGGCACCTGGCATCTGGGGCAAGAAACACTGAAGAAAATGGCGTCGGCTGATTCTTATGTACTCCAGCCGCTCTGACGTCGGAGAGAAATGCGACATCAGCCGACGTCGGACCCAGACTTTGGAATCCGGCCGACCGAGGGCTGCCTGAGGCAGGACAAACCCATATGTTATGACTGCAGTTGCATATCTATCGGACATCTACATTTATGGTAGGTACAAAACTGTACTTTGTGTTTTCTAGGCAAGGATGACTGGATATGTGAGAGAGACCTTCAGGATGCATACCATCACCTAAAAATGAACAGACAATCCAGAAGGTATTTATGCTTTCAGCTGGTAGTCAGTCACATCCACTTCAGAGCACTGCCACCACAGACCCCAGGGTGTTCACCAAATGCATGGCAGTGGTAGCAGCTTGTTTGAGACTGCAGGGATTCAGAGAGTTTCCATACTTAAATGATTGGCTCATTACCACCCCGGCCAGGCATCTACTAATAAGAGTGAGAGATCAGGTACTCCAGCCTTTCTCCTTTCTGGGGATAACCATAAATTACAACAAGTCTTAGTTATAACTATTTCAAATATTGGAATTCATAGGAGTGGTTTTCAACACTGTTCCATTGACAGCTTCTCTTCCTCTCTCAAGAGTGCATACTATCAGAGTGCAGGTAAGAAAAATAATTCACAGTACCACAATTTCATCTCATTTGATTTTTCAACCTTTGGAGTCAATGTCAGTGGCCATAATTTTAGTTCCTCTAGCAAGATCTCATATGAGAATTCTTCAGCGGACATTAGTAACACAATGGTAGATTCTTTAACGCACATCAGCCCAAATAAGAATCACTCAGGCATGCAAGAGACACCTTTGGTAGTGGCCGTGATCAGATCAAGTTCTACAGGGTTGCCCTTTCGTTTTCCCTCAGTCCAAGGCTGTAGTGACCAGAGACACTTCCCATATTGGGTGTGGGGGGTGGGGTCACTTCCTGGGGAAGACTGTCCAAGGCACTTGGTCCCCAGAAGAGACCAATACATATATCAGTGTCCTTGAAATGATAGTGGTGTTCTTAGTTTTGCAGATGTCCTTCAAGAATGCAACTGCAGTCCTTACATATGGGTTGTCCTGCCTCAGGCAGCCCTCGGTCGGCCGGATTCCAAAGTCTGGGTCCGGCGTCAGCTGTTGTCGCCTCCTCCCCGACGTCAGAGCGGCTGGGGTATAAAAGCATCAGCCGACGCTATCTTCTCCAGTCTTTCTTGCCGTGCGGTGCCCGAAGCAGAAGCAGTTTGCAAGTGCCAGTCAGTCAGCTCCTGTGTTTTACGTATCCGAAGTCATCAAAAAGCTAAGTACCCCGTTGGGGAACCTTTTCTTGCCTCAGCCGATGTCAGAAAAAAATGAAAAAGTTAATAACTGTTTGTCTTGTGGTAAACAAATACCTCATAAGGACTTCCATTCTTACTGCCTCCCCTGCCTTGGCCCAGACCACGATGTCTTGGCCTGTGCCGCCTGTGCTCGCTTCAATAAGCGCACTCTCAGGCGCCGGGCAGAGTTTGCTGAAGACTTTTTTGGCGATAAATACTCTTATAACATGCCGTCGGAACTACCGACACCACATATTTCCAAAAAACGGAAAGACCGGGACCGACATTCTCGGCTCGCGACTTCCACCGACACCACGCCAAAAACTACCGCAAGTGCATCGGTCTCTTCTGAGGGGGTTGTTCCGTGGCTCCGGACCGACGACACCGCTTTACCAATCTCTCCGGCCCCGGAGCCTGCGCTGGTGCCGGTTGTTGATTTTCCCCCAGAAACTGAAGCCCAGGATTTGCCTGAGACCATACCCGTGGACAAGGTGACGCCAGCACGTGGGGCAGCTAGGCCTCCTATGTCTGTCTATCAAGGCCTACACACGTGCTAAGGCTGCCAGCCAGGCTAAGTCTCACCCTCCTAAAGCTTTGCCTCAGCCCACTACTGATAAACAAATTATGACTTTAGCTGCAGATTTAATTTCCTTAATCAGAGGCTCTCAGGCCCATCCTGACAGAGGTTCTCAGCCACCTTCTGACAAAAGGCCCAGGGTTGAGCATACAGACACCTTTTCTTCAGATGAAGCCTCTGGTGACTCTGATCACTCAGATACCCAGGAAGAGTCCTTCCAGGTCTACGAGGATTCTGATGCGGAGGACTCTATTCCTTCTGCCTCTCCTCCTGAGGATATTTCTTTTGGGGAAATTCTACACTCCATGAGAGAGCATTTTCAGTGGCAAGGTCAGGAATTCTCCGACTCCAGGAAGCGGCTTTGTACCTTCCTTAAGCTTCCCCAACACAGGCCTTTAGCTATCCCTCCAGTGTTAGATGTACTGGATGATGTGTACTCTGATTCGAGTGCTTCTCCTGACTCTCTCCCCCCTGCTCCTGTCAAGCCGGACAGATACTACAGGGTTCCTGAAACTCACAAACATTTATTTAAGGCCCATTCTGTTGATCTAGAAACAATTTCCCAGGGGCCCAAAGGGGTGGCCACATCCACGGCCAAAAATCCTTTGCCCTCAGACAGGGAAGCTAGGTCCCTGGAGAGGTGGGGCAAAAAAGTTTATACCTCAACCACACTTACCATGAGAGCCCTTAATTGCCTTTTTCATATGTTTCAGTATCAGGATTTCTTGATGGATGATTTGCAGAAAAAGTTAACCTCTCCTGAGCCTTTAGAAAGAAAGGCCTTGCAGGATTTGGTCCATAACACTCAGCAGGTTAGCAATCATTTTCTTCAGTGTGGTTATGACGCATTGGAAGTTTCATGTAGGGCAGCTATGACAGGGGCAGTCATTCGTAGACATGCATGGTTGAAAGAACAGGCATTGCCAGATCATGTTAAAGTAAAGCTTCTAGATGCACCTCTGGAAAAACACAAGCTATTTGGTGCTAATGTTCAGGATGTGTTGAAACCAATTGAGGAAAAGGCTAAATCAGTGCAAACAGTCAAGGATTTCCTCCAGGTTCAGCCACCAAGGTTCAGCAGGAATTGGCCTTCTAAGAATTGGTCCTTTCCAGACACTGACAAGTTTCAAAGGGGAAAAAACAGGCGTACCCGAGGAAGAGGGCAATACAGAGGCTCCTACAGAGGACGCCAACGGCAACCGACTAATCAGAGAGGTGGCGCAGGGACATCCCCTGCTCCACAGGGACAATCACAATGACTTGACTTTGACACCGACCAAGGCTCAAAGAGAAGCACCTTTAGGCGGAAAATTATCCTTATTTTCAAAAAATTGGCACATTTTAACAAAGGACAAATGGATTCGGGACATAATAGACCAAGGCTACAGATTCCACTTCCATACTTTACCAACAAGACAAGGCATGCCAAACCTGCCACAAAATCAAAGGGCAGAGGCATTCAAACAAGTTTCAAAGCTGATAAAAATCAAAGCAATAGAAAAGGTTCCTCCTCAGGAACAAGGCCAGGGATTTTACTCAAGACTGTTCCTTGTTCCAAGAAAAGAAAAGCAATGGAGACCTATACTGGACTTGTCCGCTCTAAACTCTTTTCTCATTGTACCAAAATTCAAAATGCTGACGCCACAGCAACTCCTTCCCATGCTGGGCAAGGGGTCTTGGCTGGTTACTCTGGACCTCAAAGAGGCATACCTGCATGTCCCAATCAGACACAGTTGCAGAAGATACCTCAGATTTCTTGCAGGGTCAGAGCATTATCAATTCTCAGCATTGCCTTTTGGCTTATCTACTGCGCCCAGAGTATTCACGAAATGCCTGGCATCAGTAATTGCACACTGCAGACTCCAGGGGATACAAATATACCCTTACCTGGACGACTGCCTTATACAAGCGGACAGCAAGCAAGCCTTGACAAAAAACTTGAATTATGTCATTTACTTACTACAGGCTTTGGGATACACAGTCAACTTACAAAAATCAAGACTACTGCCATCCCAACAAATAATTTTTCTAGGAGCCAAACTAGACACAGAATCACAAATGGCTTACCTCACAGAAGAGAAGCAAGAACAATTACTTCAAAAGCCTAGCAAAGCTCACCCAGATGACTGCAAGGAAAATCCTGCAGGCCCTGGGTTTCATGGCATCTTGCATTCTACTGATTCCACTGGCAAGACTACACATGAGAAAACTGCAATGGTACCTAAAAAGTCTATGGTTTCAACACAGCCACAACTTAGAAGCAATTATCCCCCTCATCCCATGTCTAAAAAGGGAATTTTTGTGGTGGGCCCAAGCAAGCCAGTCAAACAAAGGTATGCCTTTCAACAAACCTCAAACAAGCCAAACCATTACAACGGACGCCTCAGACCATGGATGGGGGGGCGCACATGGAAGGCAGATGCATTCAAGGGCAATGGACCCCCCAGGAAGTACATCTACACATCAATCAAAAAGAGATGTTAGCAGTAATTCATGCAATCGAGGCCTTCGGAAAATATCTTCAACAAGGCCATCTGCTAATAAAGACAGACAACACCACTGTTATGTGGTACATAAACAAGCAGGGAGGTACTCATTCTTACCCCCTTTGCAGACTAATAATGACTCTTGGGAAAAGTCCCTGAAACTGAACATACAGCTGCAATCCCAGTTTGTTCCGGGCAGGGACAATGTTCTGGCGGACAGTCTAAGCAGAAACATCCTGGACCCACACGAATGGATGTTGCGTCCAGACATTTTTGCTCAAATAACTCATGCATGGGGGAGCCCGGACATAGATCTCTTTGCCTCCCACCTCAACCATCATCTGAAAAAGTTCTGCTCGAGGACACACCATCCACAAGCCTGGAGAATAGATGCTCTCTCATTCAGCTGGAACTCTCTAACAATCTATGCATTCCCACCTCTACCATTAATGACCAAGGTGTTACTGAAGATCAAAGCAGAGCAACCAAAAGGCATCTTAATAGCTCCAGATTGGCCAAGACAGCACTGGTATCCATTACTAAGGAGCATAACTTGCACCAACCCGTGGCCCCTGCCTCAATGGCCTCTACTCTTGACTCAGCACAATTACAGGACGGTTCATCCCAACCTGCAAACTCTGCAGCTGACAGCCTGGAGGGTTCCATGATTTCTACCCATATCTCTCTTTCCAAGGAAGTTCAACAAATATTATTGGAAGCATGCAGACCTTCCACCAGAAAGACTTATTCAGCCAAATGGAAGAGATTCAACATCTGGAATGCCAACAAGGGACAGGATGCATCAGTAATGAGCATCCCACAGATACTAGAATACTTGGCAGAAATGCTGCATAATGGACTTTCCTAGTCTTCCATAAAAATACACGCTTCAGCAATTTCAGCATCATACAACACTGATCCTCCTGTGTTTTCACATCCTTTACTAAGACAATTTCTAAGAGGGATAAAGAATATCAAGCCTCCCAGAAAACCACCAGTGCCTGCATGGGACCTTAACTTCGTGTTGGAAAAATTAACTCTTCCTCCTTTTGAACCAGCAGCATCTTCAGAATTGCAATTCCTTTCCTGGAAAACAGTTTTTCTGTTGGCAATTACCTCAGCAAGAAGAGTTTCGGAGATACAGGCCCTCATGGCAGTACCTCCATTTCTCATTTTTCATCAGGACAGGGTTTCTTTAAGAACCAATCCTTCTTTTATGCCAAAAGTGATATCCAGGGTGTCTCTAAATCAAGCAATTCACCTGCCCACCTTCTTCCCCAATCCTCAAAATAAAGGGGAAAAGCTGCTGCACACTTTGGACATACACAGACAACTACGCTACTACTTGGACAGAACAAAGGCCAACAAAGTCTGACCAACTATTTGTAGCGTTCGCTCCTGGAGTGCAAGGAAAGGCAATTTCCAAGCAAACAATTTCAAAATGGATTGGACATTGCATCAGATTCTGTTATTCTTTCCATGGAAAGGGTGTGCCAGCCAATATCAGGCCACACTCCACCAGAGCTACAGCCACCTCCACAGCCTTCCTAAGAGGGGTGGCTACAAAGGACATTCTAGAAGCTGCTACATGGAGCTCCGTGCATACATTTTCAAAGCACTACCACCTGCCTTTATATTCCAGATCCCGAGCAGGCTTTGCTTCGGCAGTCCTGCAGGGCATTTTAGCTACACCATCCTTATCTTAGAGCCTACCACCCCCAGCTTGGCTATGGTATTCAACCCATATGTAAGGACTGCAGTTGCATTCTTGAAGGACATAGTACAGTTTTGTACCTACCATAAATGTAGATGTCCGATAGATATGCAACTGCAGTCAGGTTTTCCCTCCCTCCTACCCCTCTGTGTATTGGGTCCACTTCCCTCCTTTTATTCTTAGCTGGGGATATCTGTTATGGTGTATCTGTTTATTGCTATTGTGTTTGTCTGGAATTTTTATCCAGTTCTAAATTTAGCCTTCCTTGGAGGGCACCTGGCATCTGGGGCAAGAAACACTGAGGAAGATGGCGTCGGCTGATGCTTTTATACCCTAGCCGCTCTGACGTCGGGGAGGAGGCGACAACAGCTGACGCCGGACCCAGACTTTGGAATCCGGCTGACCGAGGGCTGCCTGAGGCAGGACAACCCATATGTAAGGACTGCAGTTGCATATCTATCGGACATCTACATTTATGGTAGGTACAAAACTGTACTTTCTTCGTGTTTCACTGTCTGCCTGATTATCAAAGTTTTGGGTCCTGCGTCGGTTGCGGTCTCATCTTCCATGACGTCAGGTAGTCAGGGATATAAAGCATGCAGCTGACACCATTACATCAGTCTTTCTTGCCGTGCGGTGCCCAAAGCAGAAGCAGTTGGCAAGTGCTGGTCGGCCGACTCCTGAAATGTTTGATGTTAAGTTGTCCATCTCGCCTTCATTCTTGCTGGATGGGTTCGGAGCTGACCTTGGCTCCGACTCGGCCACTCTAAAAGCTCGAGAGTTGGTTCCACCGGCTCGAGGCTCCCCTTATATCCCACAATGCTAGGCGGTATTACCCCAGATCTCGTTTGCCGCTACAGCGATCGAGGTGTATTGTTTCTACCGGCTTCAGGTCACTTATTATAGATTACTCTATAGTCAAATTAAACCCCCTTAATTTAGTCCTTTATAGTTAATTCCCTTAACTTAGTGGATTTTGACCCTTTCTTTCCTGTTTATCCCCTTTTTTCCTCAAGAACTTATTAGTTCTTCCCTCAGGCCTTCGGGCCCTTCCATCCCCTTAGTGGAGTGTATGTGTTTTTTTTTAGGGATCTAAAAAATAACTAATTTTTTTTAGTTAACCTTGTGGACAGTGTAATCGGTGTGTTTGTGTGTGTGTGTGGTTACACTTTCCTTGAAAATGTCTAAGGAGTCAAAGGTCTCAGGCTTCAAGAAGTGTGACTCGTGCTGTCAGAAAACGTCTCTGACAGACGGTCACACTTCTTGTGTATACTGCCTGGGACCTTTACACCTGCAGGACTCTTGTGCTGTATGCCATGGCTTCAGCCCTAGAGTCCTGCAGGAAAGAAAAAACAAACTTATTTTAAGAGGTTTGCTTAAGCCTGAGGGTTCCCCTACTGCTACTTCGGGCAAACCCTCTAAGGCTTCTAGGTCCTCGACTCCAGCTTCTGAGTCGAGGCCTAAGGCTTCGAAACCTACTGCTACATCGGCTCCGGCTGGAGCCGATGAGTCTCGAACTGCAGCTTCTGTGGTTCCCTCGGCTCCGGCTGGAGCCGAGGCATTGGAAATTCCTGGGTTGGCTCCGATCAGACCATCGGAACCAACATCTAGAAAGAGGTCCAGGTCACCGTCCCTTGGCTCTGTTCATTCGGCCCCAGCGTCTCCCTTGCTGTCTGAACGGAGCCATAGATCTCACTCCTCTAGATCATCGAGGCTTTCGGATCATGACCTTCAGAGGGTAGTGAGTCGGCTTCTTAAGTCCGAGGCACTGGCCCAAATGCTTCAGAGCCCGACTCATTAGTCGATGCTTGACCCTATCCCTCAAAATGTTTCTCCTCCGACTCCTTTGAGCTCGGAGCCGGGGCGTTAAGGAACCGAGACTGTGGTAGCATCGGAACCGATACAGTTGTCTTCGGTTCCATCGTTGGCTCCGATTTCTTCCTTGGAAGAATCTCGGCGCCGGACTTCCCTCGGCTCGAGGGGTGAGTGGCATCGGACCCTTGTCCGACCCGCTCTCCTCTCGGTGCTTCGCGCTGGTGAGTTCGGTTCGACATCGCCTCGAGCCATCACTGTCGGTGCCGAGGGGTTCTCAGCTTTTCGAGCGGGGACCTCTGGCTCTGCCTGACAGGGGTGCGAGGTCATGCGGAGTGTGTTGGACCTGGTTCAACTCCACAGTTTGCTCCGTCCGCCTCCCTCTTTGGTGCCTCAGGTTATGTCTACTCACTCCCTCATCCCAGACCGCAGAGAGCCAGCTCCTCAAGAATCCCCTGTGGGATCTCATCCTCTTCGAGGCCTCTCCTGAATTGGCAGGGAGCCCCTAGGAAGAGAAAGTGTAAGAGGAAGCACATAGACTCACCTGAGTCTGTCACCTCTGACACAGATTTATAGGATTCGAGGGTTCCCCGTTCCTTCTGAAGATGTCTCCTTTGCAGTCATTCTAGAGATCCTGAAACAGAGGGGAAATTGGCCAGCCCCTAACCCTTTGGAGGATGAATCTGTGTATCTTGAGGCGTTCGGCTCTCGCCCTTCCACCTCCTGGGTGTCCCTCCCCTTTGACCCCCTCATGCAGGTGGTAGCAAAAAAGGCTTGGACGGCTCCTGACTCAGTGGACCCCACCCCCAGGAGACCTTCAAAGTTTATCACAGCACCAGCAGATAAGCAATTTCTGACCAAGGGAGTTTCTGTGGATGCTATGGTGGTAGCTGCTGCCACTAAGAAGGAACTAGCTGATCCTTCGGTGCCTGTCCATCCTCCTAACAAGGAATCTAGGTCTATGGACAGGTAATGGAAGCGGATGTTTTCATCAGCGACCTTTGCTATCGTTCGCTGAACTACCTATGCCATTTCACTGCCTTCAAAGAGACTTGATCAAGGAAGCGAGTGAGATGTTGAAGGACCCTACAGCTGCGGGTTTTCAGGACAAGATGAACGCTCAGCTGGCTACCCTAAACTCTATAGCTAACTCCTCCATGCCTCCTTTCATATGCGGCTGATGGAGCGAGCAGAGCCGCAGGGACAGGTGTCGCCTTACACCGCATGCCTGGATGCGGCTATGCAATTTTATGGACCCTTTAAAACGTCTTTCACTAATTCCCGTTTGATGGATCATCTCTTTGGTCCTCAAGTGAAAGAAACCTTGACGAGGTGCGAGATGGATGGCAAAACTCTTTCTGCCATCGGAGTCCGCTTTTTCTACTCCTTCTAGGCCTTACCCCAAAGGCCAGAAAAGTGGGAAAATGTGGTTCCGCAAACAATCTCAAGGGACTTTGCCTGACGACAGAGTCGGTTCCTCCAGAGGCAGAGGGGAACAATAATGGTAGACGCCCTAGAGGCAGGGGGTCCGCAGAACCAGGGCAATCGAGAAACCTTTTCCGATAAGCCCTTCCAGCATCCCTGGTGTTGCCCGACTGTCCACCTTCGGAGGCAGTCGGGGAAGATTGTCACTGTACCCAGAAGCCTGGCGATCCCTAACTCAAGACAAGTGGGTACACTCCATCATTTCGAAGGCTATTCCATTCCGTTCTTCGTATTCCAAATCAATCAAAAATCCCTTCCAGATGTTCCACCGCTCAAAGGGATCAAGCAGCGTTGGAAATATCAAAGTTGCTTGCAAAAGAGCCATTCAGCCAGTGCCAGCAGACCAGCAAGGATCCGGAATCTACTCCTAATTCTTTTTGGTTCCAAAGAAAACAGGGGACTGGAGACCCATTTTGGATCTCAGTATCTTGAACAAGTCGGTCAATAAAACAAGATTTCGGATGGTCATGCTACAATCCATCCTACCCCTATTGGGAAAGGAAAACTGGATGTGCTCTATAGACCTCCAGGATGCGTACTATCATATAAAAATGAACAGACGCTCCAGGAGATTCCTCCGCTTCCAGCTGGGAACCAGTCACTTTCAATTCAGAGCCCTGCCCTTTGGTCTCACCACTGCCCCCCGGGTGTTTACCAAATGCATGGCAGTGGTAGCTTCTCACCTGAGATGTCAAGGATTCCAGGTGTTTCCATATTTGGACGACTGGCTCCTCACAGCTCCTACCAAGCATACATTTGCCAAGCATTATAATTTACCTCTATATTCCTAGATCGAGCAGGGGGTTGCCACTGTGCTGTGCAAGGGATCCTAACCACACCATAATTTTATCATCCTCCTCCCCTAGTTGTAATATGTATTCCCAGTAAAGAAGATGACTGTTATGCATCCATGAGGACATAGGTACAGTTTTGTATAAGTGTAGATGTGTAGATGTCCGAACTGGATAGCATCTGTAGCTCCCTCCTCCTTCCCTCCAGGATTACTCTAGGGTATTTATCCTCCTAATCCCAAGCTTTAGCTGGGAGGGGAGTCTGCTGGGGTGTTTATTTGGCATATATGTACATACATGCTTATTTTGAGGAGGTGCCTACAGAGTGACCTACATACAGTGGCAGGTACAGACAGAGGCACAGCCACTGCCTCCTGCATCAGCACAGTCACAGTGACTTAATCCTTATCCTAACTACCAGGAGGGAACAGATACTCCTCTAGGCGGAAAAGTTAACCTTATTTTTCAAAGACTGGCACTACATAACAAAAGAAGAGTGGATTTACATTACAATAGGTCAAGGGTTTCACTTCCACTTCACTTCCAGTCAAAAGAGGAAACGCCAAATCTACCTCAAATCTAAAAAACAGGCTCTACAGCCCAATGAGTTAGCAACATGAGCTGTGGAAAGAGGCCAACAGCAGAACAAGCAAGGAAAGGCACTCAGACTCATTCTAGTTATATACCCAGACTAGGAAAAGTTCCAAGAACCCAAAATTACCTTACCACCCATCACCCGTACCATAAATACATAAAATGCTGACCTCCAAAATTCAAAAATGCTTCTTCTACAAGAGCCTGCCTGGAACTCTGGATGGCATGTCTCTCACCTGGTATGGCCAATCTTCAATTAATCTAAATACCAATCAGGATTTTGCAGGATCAGAGCAGATCAGGTAGCAGATTTTTCTCACTGGGAGCGTGACCAATACAGAGTATTGCCAAAATGCCTGGGCATCAGTAACGAGTATTGCAGAAATGCCAGGATTCAAATTTATCCATAAGTTCGGACATCTACATTTATGGTAGGTACAAAACTGTACTTTTTTTCGCCTTGTCGTGCTATTACCTTCATAGGCACAAATCTAGACACAGTCAACATGTCTGCGAGACTAACAGACCAAAGAGTAGCAGACATACGCAAACTGGTCTCCCTTATCTTCCACAGCAACAGAGTCAAAGCCAGATTAGTTCTGAAAGTTCTGGGGATTATGGCGGCTGCTATCCCTCTACTTCTATTAGCCAGATTTCGCATGAGAATCCTTCAATGGATGCTCTTCACACAATGGTCGTACCAGCAACTTCCGATGTCCCACACCATTATGATTACGCAAGCATGCAAGAATCATCATCTTTGGTGGATTTCTTCCCCCCAGCTCTTCCTGGGAAGACCCTTTGTTCCTTCCCCTCCGGTTGCTACTCTGACAATGGACGCCTCCCTGATCGGGTGGGGGGGGGCATTATCAGATCAGAACAGTCCAGGGCATATGGCAACCAGACGAACGCCACTTGCATATAAATGTTCTAGAGATGAGAGCAGTGCTTTTAGCGTTGCAAGCCCTTCAAGACTCTCTTCCCTTGGGAAAGATAGCAATCCAGACGGACAACATGTCTGTAGTGTGGTATATCAACAAACAAGGCGGAACCAGGTCCTACCCCCTATGTCGAGAAGCACTCAGACTGTGGCAATGGGCGATTTCTTCTCAGCGGTTTCTGATAGCAACGCACATCCCCGGGAAGTCCAATCTAATCGCGGACAAGTTGAGCAGAGCTATACTCATGCCTCACAAGTGGTCTCTGAAAGATTCTATTTTGGAGAAAATTTTTCTCAAGTGGGGTCAGCCTTGCTGCGACCTTTTTGCTACTCCCCAAAACAGCAAGTGCAGAGATTATTTCACCCTATTCCCGTTACCAGGCCAGCCCAGCAGAGACGCTCTAGTCCAAATTTGGCCCCGGTGACTTCTGTATGCATTTCCTCCCTTCCCACTAATCTCTCAAGTGATACAGAAAGCTATCGCTCAGAAGGCCTCATTGATCCTCATTGCTCCTTACTGGCCTCGACAGGTTTGGTTCCCCTTTCTACATAAATTTCTGTTGGAGCAATCTTTGCATTTGGACCTAGTTCCAGATCTTTTGATCCATCAATCGGGTCAGTTACATCGCTCCCTCCCCTCTCTGAACCTCACTGCTTGGTTCCTCCAATTCCAACCTTAGCCAGGCTTCCTCAAATATCTCACTCTGTTCCAGATATTTTGATAGCTTCCTATAAATCTTCCACTCGGAAGATTTATCTTAGTAAGTGGAAACGTTTCGCCTATTGGGCTCAAGGAAGGGACATAGATCCTTTCACTGCTTCCATCCAAATAGTCCTTGATTTTCTAGCTGAACTCTTCCATGCAGGTTCATCTCCTTCTACTCTTAAAGTTCAATTGGCAGCTATGTCTAACTTTCATGTGGGCACCTCAGATTCTGCCATCATGTCTCACAAGCTTTGCAAAGCTTTCTTGAAGGGAGTTTTTCTTAGACCTCCTATAAGAAATCCTCCTCCCTCTTGGGACCTTAATTTAGTTCTCACATCTTTAATTCTTCCCCCTTTTGAACCTGCAGCCTCCTGTTCAATGAAATTGCTATCCTGGAAGACTCTCTTTCTGGTAGCCATTACTTCAGCTAGAAGGGTCTCAGAGCTTCATGCACTCAGCAGTCGACCACTGTATCTTTTGTTTCATAAGGACAGGGTATCCTTACAGACCAATCCATCCTTTTTACCTAAAGTAGCCTCTGCGGCAAATCTGAATCAAACATTGACCTCCCTGTGTTTTTTCCTAATTTTTCTAACAGGTCTGAACAAAAATTGCATTGGCTAGATGTCCATCGTCAATTAAGGTATTATTTGGATAGGACCAAACAGATCAGAAAAACTGACCAGTTGTTTGTCTCTTATGCAGAAGGCAGAAAGGGCCTTTCAGTTTCGAAGGTATCACTTTCCAGATGGCTAACATCCCTGATTTCCCTTGTGTATGAAATTAGACACCTAAAGTTGCCTAACAAACCAAAGGCCCATTCTACTAGAGCTTTGGCTACTTCTATAGCTTTCCAAGACAGGTTGCCTATTGATACCATTTGTGCAGCAGCTACATCGGCTACTCCTCACACTTTCATTTCTCATTATAAGTTGGATTTAACTTCTAGACATAGAGCTAATTTTGGTTCCACTGTACTCAAGAGTCTGTTCCGATAGGCCACCGGGACAAGGTGCTAGGCGGTCCCATCCAGCAAGAATGAAGGCGAGATGGACAACTTAACATATAGAAGTTATGTTCTTACCATAACGTTCCATGTTAGTTGTCTTCTTCTCGCCTTCTTTCTTGAGTCCCACCCTCCTTCCCCCTAGCCTGGACAGATCTAGAGGAGTTTGATTGTGACCTCTTTTTCTACCACCTCTATTGTATATAGGTATATGCTATTCTGTGCATATATTCCTTCATCAGGTTTTCAGGTCACCTTCTTCCCTTCCTTTTATAGAGGTGGTTTTTCCCTTTTCCAGTAGTTCTGGAGTTATTATTGGCTGGGCCTAGCTTACAAACGAGATATGAGGTAATACCGCCTAGCATTGTGGGATATAAGGGGAGCCTCGAGACGGTGGAACCAACTCTCGAGCTTTTAGAGTGGCCGAGCCGAGGTCGGCTCCGAACCCATCCAGCAAGAAAGAAGGCGCGAAGAAGACAACTAACATGGAACGTTATGGTAAGAACATAACTTCTATTTTTCGAGTTTCAGAACCAAAGTCTTTAACTAAGCTAAGTACCCCATTGGGCAACCTTTTTCTTGCTCTAAACCGTTGTCAGTAAAAGTTAACAATTGTATTTCTTCTGGAAAGCAAATACCTCAAAGATTTTCATTCGTACTGCATTTCTTGCTTAGGCCCAGATGACGACGTACCTCACTGTCGGATTTGTGCCTTATTCAAACCTCGAACTAGTTGTCGTCTGTTCATTTACACTTCTAAATATTTTGGTACTCTGTTCAGTTATACAGAAATGGCTTCGGTAAGCCACCCAACTACCGACATTCTGAAAAAACGCAAAGATAGAGACAGACTGCATAGGTCCAAAGCTGCCGACTACGTTTCTCCTAAGCTAGTCGCAAGTTCACCAGTACTCAGGCGCTTTCGCAGCCCCTGATGCCCACTACTTCAGATTTGCAGGTCTCTACTGAGACCCATTCGGAGTCCGGTATGCCGCGAGATGCTTCCTGCGGATGTCTCTACCTTGGATGGGTCTGGAGCCGCTGTGCAGGCACCGGCTTCTGAGTGTGTATTCAGGCCTACTGACTTGCATATTAAACCGATGCCATCTTCTTCTTCAAGGCCTAAAATTCTATCCATGCCTAGAAAACTCATGCCCAGACCGCATGTTCAGGCCCCTATGCCTAAAAAAAAAATGATAAGAATGTCTGTAGACCTTATTCCTCTAATCAGGAGAAGCTACCCTTCCCCCCTCTAAGAGACCTAGGACTGATTTTCCTTCCGATTCTTCTGATCAGGACTCTGAAATTTATGATGTCCTTCATGGATGCATCTGCAGTCATAACAAATGGGTTGTCCTGTCGTCAGGCAGCCCTTCGGTCGGCCGGATTCCAAAGTCTGGGTCCGGCTTCGGCTGATGTCGCACTTCACCCGACGTCATCTCTGCTGGTCTTCGGGTATAAAGGCATCAGCCGACACCATTTTCCTCAGTCTTTCTTGCCGCGTGGCGCCCGAAGCAGAAGCTGTTCGCAAGTGCCGGTCGGTCAGATCCAGAGATTACTACTACCGAATACTACTTCGAAGACTTCTAAAAGCTAAGTACCCGTGGGGACTCTTTCTTGCCTCAGCCGATGTCAGAAAAAGTCAATAACTGTTTAACTTGTGGGAAACAAATACCTCATAAAGATTTCCACTCTTACTGCCTGCCTTGCTTAGGCCCAGACCACGACGTAGCAGCCTGTTCCGCGTGTGCTTCCTTCAACCGACGAAGGCTTAGGCGTCGGTCGGAGTTTGCTGGACAGTTTTTCGGCTCAGATTTTGCGTACATTATGCCGTCGGATCCTCCGACTACCCAAATTGTAAAAAAACGCAAAGAAAAAGACCGACACTCGCGGTTTCGGCCGAAACCACGGTTAAGCAAGCCGCGAGTGTCTCAGTTTCGGCCGAAACCGAGAAAACCGGTCAATCTTCAGCCGAATCCATGACTACTACTGAGGCTGCTGCTACCTTAGTTGAATCGGCCTCAGAAATTTTGCCTACAATTGTGGTTCCTAGTGATTTATCAGACACCATCCCTTTGGATGTCTCTACCACAGCACGTGGTGCTGCTAGGCCTCCTGCAGCCATGTCTATTAAGGCCTTTGCCAGGGCTAAAGCAGCCAAATCTGTTAAATCAGTGCCTGTTAAGCCCTCCTCACACAGGCCCACTTCCAGTTCACAAATGCTTACTCTGGCAGAGGATTTAATATCCTTAATTTGGGGATCCCAATCTCACCCAGACAGGGCCTCTCAGCCCCAGAAAAGAGACCTAGAGCAGAGCCCCGAGCCAGTGTCCTCTGATGATTCTGCGGATGACTCAGACATTACAGACCAGCCAGAGGCTCCTTTTTCTACTTATGAAGATTCTGATGCTGAAGAATCCATTCCAGCTGCCTCTCCACCAGAGGAATTTTCCTTTGGGGAAACCTTACATGCCATGAGAGAACAATTCCAATGGCAGGGACAAGACTTCTCAGATTCCAGAAAAAGGCTTAGGACATTTCTGCACTTACCACAACATAGGCCCTTAGCTATACCTCCTGTACTGCCTGTTGTGGATGATGCATTTAATGATGTTTGCACTGCTCCTGATTCTTTACCTCCAGCCCCTGCCAAACCAGATAGATTTTACAGGGTGCCAGACACTCATCACCACCTATACAAGGCCCCTCTTGCAGATCCTGAAACTATATCCCAGGGGCCTAAGGCAGTAGCCTCGACCTCCGCAAAAAACCCTATTCCTTCTGAAAGGGAATCCAGGTCCTTAGAGAGATGGGGGAAAAAAGTTTACACCTCGGCTACTCTCTCAGCTAGAGCTTTAAACTGTCAGTTTCATATGATCCAATACCAAGAGTTCATGCTTGATCAGTTAACTAAAAAGCTGTCCTCTGATGACTCTTTAGATAAGAAATATGTATTAGAAATGGTGAATAACATCCAACAGGTTAGTAACCATTCTTTAAAATGTGGCTATGATGCACTGGAGGCTTCATTTAGATCAGCCATGACTGGCACAGTGATAAGAAGGCATGCATGGTTGAAAGAACAGGCCTTACCGGATCATGTTAAAGCAAAGCTGTTAGATGCTCCTATGGATAAGGCCAGTCTATTTGGTACACCTGCTCAGCAAGTAATGAAGAAAATGGAAGAGAAGGCAAAATCTGTACAAACAGTTAAAGATTTCTTACAGGTTCAGCCCCAAGGTTTAGCAGGAACTGGCCTGCCAAAAATTGGTCCTTTCCAGACTCCTCAAAATCCCAAAGAGGCAGGAATAGACGCTCTAGAGGCAGAAATCAATCCAGAGGAGGTGCCTACAGAGGACGACAGTGGCAAGGCAATAACCGAGGCACAGACACAACCACTGCCACTGCAACAGGTCAATCACAGTGACTTGGCTCTGACACCGCCTACCAGGGAGCAAATAGCAGCACCTTTAGGCGGAAAGTTAGCCTTATTTTCGAAAAATTGGCACTATATCACAAAAGACAAGTGGATTTTGCAAACCATAGACCACGGCTACAGGTTCCACTTACACACCTTACCAGTAAAAAGACGAATGCCAAACTTACCTCCAAATCAAAAAACAGAAGCTCTACAGCAGATAGCGGAATTAGCAAAGATGAGAGCTGTGGAAAGAGTACCAACAGAACAGGGCAAAGGATTCTACTCCAGACTCTTCCTAGTACCAAGAAAAGAGAAAAGTTGGAGACCTATTCTCGACCTGTCCGTCTTAAACACATACATCATTGTCCCAAAATTCAAAATGCTGACCCTACAGCAACTTCTTCCCATGCTGGGCAAGGAGTGTTGGCTGGTAACTCTAGATCTCAAGGAGGCATACCTGCACGTCCCCATACGACCAAATTGCAGAAGATACCTCAGATTTCTTGCAGGATCAGAGCATTATCAATTCTCAGCATTGCCCTTTGGCTTATCTACTGCCCAGAGTATTTACAAAATGCCTGGCATCAGTAATCGCCACTGCAGACTACAGGGAATCCAAATTTATCCATACCTGGACGACTGCCTGTTACAAGCGGACAACAAAAGCAAGCTGACAACAGATTTACAAAGGGTCATTTGCTTACTACAAGCCCTGGGATACACAGTCAGTTTACAAAAGTCAAGGCTGATACCATCCCAAACAAGAACATTCTTGGGTGCGGAATTGGACACAGTAAAACAAATGGCATTTCTAACTGCAGAAAAACAAAAAGAACTCCCTCTTTACTTCTTGGCATTAACAAAGCAGAACAAACTAACAGCAAGAAAAGTTCTGCAGGCCTTGGGCTTCATGGCATCATGCATCATCTTGGTCCCACATGCCAGACTGCATATGAGAAAGCTACAGTGGTACCTAAAGAATTTATGGTCTCAACACAGGCACAGCTTAGAAACCGAAATCCCACTAATCCCATGCCTAAAACAGGAGTTCCTATGGTGGGCTCAAGCATGCCAGTCAAACCCAGGCTTACCCTTCCGCAACTTTCAAGCAAGCCAAACCATCACAACGGACGCCTCAGACCTAGGCTGGGGGGCGCACATGTTGGACAAATGCATACAAGGATTGTGGAC
Organism: Protopterus annectens; assembly: GCF_019279795.1. NCBI lineage: Eukaryota > Metazoa > Chordata > Ceratodontiformes > Protopteridae > Protopterus > Protopterus annectens. The sequence goes on from NC_056736.1 coordinate 406,162,442, forward strand.
TCAAGACCAGCTGCACCTGCACATAAACCAAAAAGAAATGCTGGCAGTAAAACTAGCAATCCAGAAATTCAGACCATTCCTCAAAGAAGGCCATTTAATGATAAGGACAGACAACACCACAGTCATGTGGTACATCAACAAACAGGGAGGCACTCATTCATACCCCCTATGCAGAATGACTCTGGACCTTTGGAATCTGGCTCTGAGCTACAACATCCAGTTACAGGCAATATTTGTGCCGGGAAAAGAGAACACCCTAGCAGACATGTTAAGCAGAACCACCTCGGATGCTCACGAATGGATGCTACACCCGGACATCTTCAAAGCCATCACAAAGAAATGGGGAATGCCACAAATAGACCTATTCGCATCCCCACTCAATCACCAGCTCAAAAAATTCTGCACAAGGACATACCACCCACTTGTATGGAAGGTGGACTCTCTATCCTTCAGTTGGAAAGGCCTAACAGCATATGCATTCCCACCTCTTCCCTTGATGCACAAGGTACTACTGAAAATCAAAGAGGAACGTCCAAGGATAATCCTGATAGCTCCGAATTGGCCAAGACAACACTGGTATCCATTGCTGAGGAGCATGTCTCTGGGGAGAATGTGGTCAATACCCCTGATGCCTTTGATGTTAACTCAGAACAACTACAACATCATGCATCCAAACCTAAAAACCTTGCAACTGACTGCCTGGAACATCACATAGCAGCAACTAACCCAGACCTATCCCAAAGGGTTAAAGACATTATCCTTGAAGCCCGCAGACCTTCAACAAGAAGGAACTATGCAGGAAAATGGAAAAGGTTTGTCATTTGGAGTACTGAAAGAGGAAAAGATGTGTCGAACATAGATATTGCTAACATCCTGGAGTACTTGGCAGAGCTTCTACATACAGGCCTGTCCTATTCCTCCATCAAGATACATGCATCAGCTATTTCAGCAGAATACAACTTGATCCACCTGTCTTTCGCATCCTCTACTCAGGCAGTTCCTCAGAGGGATCAAAATGTAAAACCTCCTAGGAAACCACCATTACCAGCATGGGACTTGAACTTTGTGCTAGAAAAGTTGACACTCCCTCCGTTTGAACCAGCAGCAACAGCAGATCTGCAACACCTATCATGGAAAACTGCTTTCCTACTGGCAATTACTTCAGCAAGGAGGGTTTCGGAACTACAGGCCTTAATGGCAGTGCAACCCTTCCTAATCTTCCATCAAGATAGGGTGTCCATGAGAACTAATCCTACATTTATGCCTAAGGTGGTGTCCAGAGTGTCTTTAAACCAGGCAATCCACCTACCTACCTTCTTTCCCAATCCACAGAACAGGGGAAAGACTGCTGCATACCTTGGATGTACATAGGCAGTTACGCTACTACCTGGACAGAACCAAAGGTAACAGAAAAACTGACCAGCTTTTAGTAGCCTATGCAACAGGAAGGGAAGGAAAAGCAATTTCCAAACAGACAATCTCCAAATGGATAGGAAATTGCATAAGATTCTGTTACTCCTACCATGGAAAACCAATTCCACAGAACATAAGACCTCATTCTACAAGGGCTACAGCCACTACCACAGCTTTCTTACGAGGAGTGGCAACCAAGGACATTATTGAGGCGGCTACTTGGACCTCCGTGCATACATTTGCCAAGCATTATAATTTACCTCTATACTCTAGATCCCGAGCAGGGTTTGCCACTGCTGTACTGCAAGGGATCCTAACTACACCATAATTTTTCTTCCTCCACCCCTAGTTTGGCTATGGTATTCTACCCATTTGTTATGACTGCAGATGCATCCATGAAGGACATAGTACAGTTTTGTACCTACCATAAATGTAGATGTCCGAACTGGATAGCATCTGCAGTCAGGATTACCCACCCTCCTTCCCCTCTGTGGTACTCCTAGGGTATTTACCCTCCTAATAGCTAGCTGCGGAGTCTCTTATGGTGTATTTGTTTGTATATATGTACATACATGCTTATTTTTTGTGTTTGCCTTCTACCTTTTTTTTGGAAACATTGGCATTTATCCAAAATTTAGCTTTCCAAGAGGGCATCTGGGGCAAGAAACACTGAGGAAAATGGCGTCGGCTGATGCCTTTATACCTGAAGACCAGCAGAGATGACGTCGGGTGAAGTGCGACATCAGCCGAAGCCGGACCCAGACTTTGGAATCCGGCCGACCGAAGGGCTGCCTGACGACAGGACAACCCATTTGTTATGACTGCAGATGCTATCCAGTTCGGACATCTACATTTATGGTAGGTACAAAACTGTACTTTTCCACCGATGACCAGGATTTACCCTTATCTACCTATGAGGATTCTGATGCAGAAGACTTCATTCCCTCTGCTTCCCCTCCAGAGGATTTCTCTTTTGGTGAAACCTTGCATACTCTTAGGGAGCATTTCCGCTGGAAAAGCCAGGATTACTCTGACTCCCAAAAGAGGCTTAGGGATTTCTTACTCCTGCTCAACACAGGCCTTTAGCTATACCTCCTGTACTGGACATTGTTGATGATGCCTTCTCAGAATCTAGCCTGGCCCCTGACTCTACCTCCTGCTGGTATTACAGGGTTCCTGACTCTCTCAAGGTCCTTTTTAAAAATCCTACTGCGGATCCTGAAACCATTTCACAGGGATCCAAGGGCATTAAGGCTACTACTGCCAAAAATCCTACCCCCTCTGATAGAGATTCCAGGACGCTGGATAGATGGGGTAAGAAGGTGTACACTTCTGCAACCTTGGCCATTAGGGCCTTAAACTGCCAGTTTCATATGTTAAAGTATCAGCAGCATATTATTGGATTGCTTAAATAGAAATTTATGTGGATGCCTGACTGTGCTGAAAATAAAGATTTACATGATTTAATGCATTCTGCTGAACAAGTTGGAAAACATACTTTGCAATGTGGTTTTGATTCATTAGAGGCATCATGCAGGGCTGCTGTCACTGGGTCTGTACTTAGAAGGCATGCTTGCCTTAAGGAGCAGTCCTTGCCTGGTCATGTTAAGGCTAACTTGCTGGATGCGCCCTTAAACCAAGACCGTCTGTTTGGCGACAAAGCAGAAGAAGTACTTAAAAGATGGAGGAAAAAGCTAAATCTATGCAAACTGTTAAAGATTTCCTGCAAGTACAACCTCCCAGATTTAGTAGGCATTGGCCCTCTAAGAATTGGTCCTTTCCTCTCTTTTCCAGGCCTTCTCAATCCAAACCCAGAACCAGCATAACACCCAGGCTGCAGTCCCAAGGGGCTCACAGGACTAAGCAGTGGGGGGCTCTCACTTCCAAAGCAGGAAGTAGTAAGACTCCCCCGTATGGTAAATTGTCTCAATGACGTAACTTTAAATCTTCCAAGCCCTGCTCAATTGACTGTTCCTTTAGGGGGCAAGATTGCCCTGCAGGCAAGAAATTGGGAACTCATTACCCAGGACAAATGGGTTTTAAATATAGTTTCCCAAGGATGCAGATTCAATTTCCACTCCTTACCAACCCCAAACGGTTGGCCAAATCTACCCACAAATCAGTGGGCAGAGGCTCAAAAGCAAGTTCTTTCTTTTAAGCATCAGAGCTATTCAACCTGTCCCAGAAGAAGAATGGGGGCAAGGTTTCTACTCAAGACTTCTTCTGGTACCCAGAAAAGACAACTGGCATCCTATCCTGGATCTGTCTATCCTAAGCCCATTTTTGGTAATCCCAAAATTCAAGATGCTAACCATCAGCTATGTCCTGTGCTAGGCAAAGATGCCTGGTTGGCAACACTGGATTTAAAGGAGGCCTACCTGCACAACCCAATAAGGGAATCTTGCAGAAGATACCTACGCTTCAAAGCAGACTACATGCACTATCAGTTCTCTGCAGTGCCCTTTGGCTTATCTACTGCACCCAGGGTATTCACAAAGTGCCTAGCTCCAGTCATTGCCTTTTGCAGGCAAAGAAATATTCAGATATACCCTTATCTGGATGATGTCTAATTCAGGCAGAAAGCCAGGACATACTATTGAATCGTCTGGCATTTGTAAAGAAATTGCTAACTTCTCTGGGGTACACCATAAACGAAAATAAATCCCATATTGTACCCTTCCAGCAAATTGTATTCCTGGGAGCAAGCTTGAATACAACTTCCCAGATGGCCTACCTCACGTCAGAGAAGCAAGTTCATTTGACAGCCTACTTCAAACTACTGGCCACAAAGACCCAGCTATCTGCAAGGAAAATACTGCAAGCCATGTGGGGTTCATGGCCTCCTGCATTTTACTAATTTCATATGCAAGACTGCATATGAGGAAACTACAATGGTATCTAAAAAGCCTATGGTGTCAACATTCTCAGGATCTAGAATCAATGATTCCTATCATACCTTGTCTACAGATAGAGTTCCTTTGGTGGGCAGAGGCCTGCCACCAAAACAAAGGACTGCTATTCACTCTTCCCCTTGCCACCCAAACCCTAACAGACGCATCAGACTATGCATGGGGGGGCTCACTTGGCAAGGAAGTGCATTCAGGGCAGATGGAACTCAAGTCAAATGCACCTGCATGTCAATCAAAAAGAAATGTTAGCTGTACCGAATGATCTGACAGCCTTCAAGGACCACATTCTTCCAGGACAATTATTGGTAAAGACGGACAACACTACTGTTATGTGGTACATAAAGTAGGGAGGAACCCACTCATACCCTCTCTGCAGACTAGCCATGGCTCTGTGGAACATAGCCTTGAGCTACCAAGTGCACCTACAGGCTCAATTCCTGCCAGGAAAGTTAAATACACTGGCAGACGACCTAAGCAGAAATCTCATGGACGAGTGGAAACTGGAACCAAAGATATTCAACATGTTGTGAAACAAATGGGGGAGCCCAGAGATAGACCTGTTTTCTTCCCCCAGAACTACCAATTGGACATATTCTGCACAAGGACTCCCCACAAACAAGCTTGGAAAGTTGATGTCCTGTCCTTCACCTGGAAAAACTTATCAGTTTATGCCTTTCCCCCTCTGCCTGTCCTCTCCAAGGTACTACTAAAGATCAAACAGGACAAACCAAAGACCGTACTGATTGCACCAGACTGGCCACGCCAACACTGGTGCCCCCTCTTGTGCAGTGTGTCACTGCTGACACCGTGGCATCTGCCTCAGACCCCTACCCTGCTGTCCCAGCAGGTGGGTCGGATTCTGCACCCACAGCTTCAAATCTTGAACCTGGCAGCCAGGCTAATTACCTGATCTCACTGTTACCATCCCTCAGTAAACAACTCATATCCCGGGCAAGTCCAATGTGATAGCCGACAGACTGAGCAGAACCATCCTCTCTCCTCACGAATGGTCTCTGAACATGACAGTTGCAAGTCAGATTTTCAGCAGATGGGGAGTTCCGTGTTGCGACCTCTTCGCGACTCCACTAAATGTGAAGTGCAAAAAATTCTTCTCCCTAACCCCGGCTCCGGGGAAGAGCCCCATGGATGCACTAGCCCGTCCTTGGCCCACCGGCTTGCTTTATGCCTTCCCCCCAGTTCCTCTCCTTCCCAGGGTGATCCAAAAGGCATCTCTCTTGGGGAGCAAAATGATCTTAGTTGCTCCTTACTGGCCTCGTCAGGTATGGTTTCCCTATCTTCGGAAATATGCTCTGGAAGGTCCATGGTTCCTGGATCAGATCCCAGACCTTTTGGTTCATCAGTCAGGACTATTCCACCAGTCCCTGCACACCTTAAAATTGACAGCTTGGCTCCTCCTCTTCCGACTATAGTCAGAAGTCATACATTGGATCCAGAGGTTGTACACATATGATCTTCGGCCCATAAGTCTGCTACAAAGAAACTGTATTCTAGCAAATGGAAAAGATTTGCTATTTGGGCTCAACTCCGGGGCCTGGATCCCATCACTATTCCCGTGGCAGAAGTACTAAAATTTTTAACTTCTCTTTTCAATCAAGGCTCTTCAGTCTCTACCATCAAGATTCAATTGGCAGCGATTTCCAATTTTCACGAATCTGTAAACCCACCTTTAATGAGCAACAGATTGCGCAAGACCTTCTTGAAAGGTGCTGCGTTTTTAAGACCTCCGATTTCTCATCCTGCTCTTCCATGGGATCTCGATGTGGTGCTACGCGCCTTAACTTCCTCCCCCTTCGAACCGGCAGCTACATGTGATCTAAAATTTCTATCGTGGAAGACTGCTTTTCTGGTGGCGATTACTTCTGCCAGAAGAGTTTCAGAGCTTCAAGCTTTGTCCGTAAAACCCCCGTACTTGGTTTTTCACAAAGACAGAGCATCTCTCAGGCCAAATCCTTCCTTTGTCCCTAAAGTTTGTTCTAGTTTCTGCCTACAACAATCATTAGAACTTCCAGTCTTTTTTCCAAAATATTCTAACAAAGCGGAATTCATATTCCACACATTAGATGTCCACAGGCAGTTGCATTTTTATTTAGACAGGACCAAACAAACAAGGAAAACAGATCAGTTGTTTGTATCCTTTGCAGACAATAAATTGGGCAAAGCTGTCACAAAGGTCACTATTGCCAAATGGATCAGGGACTCTATTACTCCAGCTTATTCTTATTCTAACAAAGAGCTTACCAACTCTGTCAAAGCTCATTCTACAAGGGCTATGGCTACTCCGATAGCATTTCATTCTAAGCTTGCCATTAGTGACATTTGTGCTGCGGCTACATGGTCTTCCCCGCACACTTTCATTTCCCAGTACAAATTGGATGTGGCATCTAGAGGACAAGCTTCATTTGGTTCCACAGTGCTCAGGAGTGTTTTCCAATGAGCCACCCAGGATTTAGGTGCTAGGGACGCTGTCCCATCAGTTCAGAATGTAGGCGAGATAGGATCACATAACATCTTTTAGTTATGTACTTACCATAACTTTAGATGTTTGGGATCCATCTCGCTCATTCTAATAACCCACCCTCCTTCCCCCTTCCTTGGAGATCAGAGGATATCAGAAGGTCCGAATCCTGTTGTTTCATCTTGAAACATCTAACAATGTTATATAAACAAGTTGTGCATGTGTGCATGAATGCGGACAAACAAGATCTGGGGGATTAGTGGTGGTGCATCCTGGCATAAGAAATATTTCAGCCAATAAGAGGCCTCGCTCTATAGCATAGCGTGCCGAGTCGGAGCCGAGGGATCGGCTCCGAGCCCATCAGTTCAGAATGTAGGCGAGATGGATCCCAAACATCTAAAGTTATGGTAAGTACATAACTAAAAGTTTCATTTATTGCATGTCCACAGACAATTACATTTTGCTTACATAGTACAAAAGAAATTAGGAAGACGGATCAATTATTTGTGTCCTTTGCAGATTCTAAATTGGGAAACTCAGTTGCAAAGGTAACTTTAGCCAGATGGCTGATGGATTGCATATCATTTATCTACAACAAATTGGGTCTGCTCTTAAAACCTTTAAGAGCCCATTCAGCTAGGTCCATGGCAACTTCTTCAGTGTTCCTCTCTGGGTTTCCGTAGGTAACATATGTGCAGCTGCAACTTGGACCAATCCTCTTACCTTTATTACTCATTACAAACTTGATCTGGTCTCGAGGGGAAGAGCAGCCTTTGGCTCAGCTGTGCTTAGGAATACCCTAACTTAGGATCCACCTGGAAATTTAGGTAGCTGGGGACTCTGTTGCAACAGCTGAGGATAGAATGAAAATTGACAGTATCAGATAAAGAAGTTATGTACTCACCGTCATGTTCCATCTGTGCTGTCCATTTTCATTCTTCCTCACCCACTGACCCCCCCCACCAACCCTTTTCACAGTTGATTTCTGGAAGAACGAGAGTTTATAAGGATGCCACTATCCTTCATGTTGAGCTCCAGATATGGCTTCTTATGTTAGGAATTTTATAGTAGTCCTCCCTACTTTGTTAAACAGCAAACAAGATCTGAGGTATGTTAGGGGGTGGTGCATTATGGGTAAGGGAGGAGCTTGAGAGTTTTTTGGTGGCCACAATCGAAAGTAACGTCCGAGTCTGATCCGAGGATCGAATCCAAATCCAACAGTTGAGGAAGAATGAAAACAGACAACACAGAGGCATAATTATGGTGGTACATAAGTTAGTTTTTTCTTGTATTTGTAGAGGAATAGTTTCCCAGAGCGTTGGGCCTATTATAGTGAAGCAGTGATCTGTACACTAGAGATTAGTTTTAAGGTTTGCAGTGTGGAGGCAGAGTGACCATAGTTTGAGGCTGTAAAAAGGAGGCCGTCTAGTTTAGCTGCTAGGGGCAAGATGATCTGGTTGAATAGAAGTTTGAATATTGGGATCCTAGAAGAAGGTTAACCTTTTGAGCAAAGATCTGTTTTACTTTTTTTGTGTTTGACAGCTGTGTTCATTTTGAAGGGAAGAGGTAATAAATCTACAGATGTTATTGTTTAAATGCGTACAGAGTTTGTTTTTGATGTTGAAGCTATGAGGGGAGACTGTATTCTTTTGACTGAATTGAATACCTTTACCTATGGTTGTTGTTGAGGCTTTAGCAACAAAGGGGGGAGCTTATCGGCCCAAAATTGAAGAGTGTTAATCTTTTACTTTGTGGAGACAGTAAGGAAGGGATATTTTATTTGTTGTTGTATTTTTATACTTAGTTTCACTTTGGCAGTGTTACTCACTTTTCATAGAGACCAAAGGTGGTATTCATACTGACAAGGAGACTTTGGCTAGGGCATCAGGAAATTCCCCTTCTCTTTCGGATAAGTGTCGTAGGATCTTTTACATCCTTATAAGCGTCAACCAGCTGAGGCTGATGTGACTTTGGTTTAATGTCTCATTGGAAGGATGGCCCACAGGATTACAGCACAGCCCCTTTTGCTACACTGCAGTGGCAAGTACCTGGTACCAAGTGTAGGAATAGAAACCACAGCTTTCTAATCTTCTAGCATCAAAGGCAAATGTGCTACCTGTGGAGCTACTGAGACTGATACTTAACAGCGATAATGTTTTCTGTGGTGGTGGTGTGGTCATAGATATGCAGATTTTTTCAACTGTGGTGCCATAAATCATAGTTTAGGTTCTGTTGCAGTTTATAAGGAGCCTTTTGTAGAAGATCCAGTGAATTAGGGTTAGGAAATCCTATTTTAGGTCTGTCTGGAGATTGGGTATGGAGTTATTTGTGCAAAATAGTGTAATATCTTTGTAGAGAAGATGGGGGAGATGAGGTAGGCCAACAGGGAAGTTTATTTATAAAGATGGAAAGTAGTAGAAGAGTAAACATGAAACCTTGTGGTACATTATTTTGAAGGCTGATTTGGGAAATAAAGGTATGAATTTTGATGGAGAAGTAGCGACTTGTGAGATTGTTTTGAAACCAATGTATCATTGCCTTGTAGTTGGTGATGTAGTCGGCAAGGTTGATGACTTTAGTAAGGTCAGTAAAGATGACTCCAATAAGTTGACCTCTAGCCATAGCTAGTAGCATTTCTTCTGTCAGGGTCCACAGGACAGTGAGTATAGTATGACTGATGAGATCTTGTGCTGTTCATGGGACAGGAAGTTGTAGGTAGCGATGTATTTGTGTAAGTTAAACATAAAAGAAAATAGTTTGCATAGTGTGAGAAGGATAAATATTGGCTTCATATCCAGAACATACAATGTTGTTATTTATGTATTTAAAGTTGTATTCCATACTATATAAAGAACAAGAAAAGTTGAGAAAATGTTCAAGAATCAAATCACACTATATTCCTTTTAATGTTCAAACTGCTTCAACAAGTTTTCTTACCTAGTACTGCTCATAAAAACATTTTTATATTTACTGTTATAATTATCTATACTAACGATAATATTGCTAAGTGCATATCTAGATAATATTGCTAAGTGCATATCTATAATCAGCATTTCATATAGTAATAAATAATAATATGAATGCATCTATTACAGCATTTCTTACACGTACATTAATATAACCTACTGGTTTATGTATAAATAGCATATACTATACTAATAGTTTATTTTAATGTAAACATTTTATATTGATAAATATAAATAGAAACATCTAAAAGACATTTCCTGTAATGTTTGTTTATATTGTTATGCATATATCTAGAAATGCACATTCCAATTATTAGTTGCTGCTCAGTCTGATTGCATACCATTACAAACTGTCTGCATAAGCTCAAAGTAAAACCAGATTAGTATTTATAACTTCAGCAAACCATGTAAGTATATTGATCAGTAAAGCAAAATAAGGAGACATTTGTATCTTGAATATAATGTCACCACCTACATTTTGTTCTGTGTAGTTTTAAAAATTCAAGCTATTAACAATGAACAAGCCAAAAAGTTTTACATATGAAACGTAGTACAGCCAGAATCAAAAAAGCTGCTTTTATATACTTTCAAAATAACTAGAATAAAAAGTTGCATTTAATTTATATATTGTATAGTATTCAAAATGTAAATCCCAGCAGTTGGTGACTGTAAGTCCCAGTGACCTTCAATAACATTATAAAGTTTGCAAGAAATAAATCTAAGAGAAAGTGAATCATAAGACAGTCCGCAAATTAAGTAAATTAAAGTTTTAATATACAAGTTTTACAGTACTGTATATATTATTCATCTAAGGAAGTGATTGTTTCTTTTTACCTTGCTCAAGTATCACTGATGCCATTTCTTGTCATTAGGTAGCTGAGTATGTTTATGTGCATATATTAAACTTGAGTACCTTTCATTTTATTATTTCGTACTGTTATTTCTTCATTTCCACAAAGCAGAATTGTTTTCTTCATCTGGCTCCAAGTCTGTTTTAAGATTTGGCTTCAGTGTTGTTCATAGAGTAGAGCTGTCAAGGATAAGCAGAAACACTTTTGCACATTATACAAAAACAGTATTTTTTCTAAAAGCCTTGAGACAAATCTATAATGGGTACTGTTAGCATACAAACTTAAGTCTAGCTTTTACTGAACATTTTGAAGGGAAGCCATACCAAGAAATATGTAAAGTTTTAATTACTCCGTTTACATCTAATTGATATTAAATAAGTGATTGCATTTTCTTTTTAAAGATGAGAAAGTCCAATCCATGTTTTTTTTTTTTTTTATTGTGGTATAAGATTATTATTTACATATGAGATTGCTTTTACGAATGCGTTGAATTATCTGGATGCCCGTAAGTAGGAACATTTTCAGTGTTGCTAGGAAAGGTGTATATTAATATCAACTTTTTGAGTTGCTTTAAAAATAGATGCACTTTTCTTTTTTCCACAGTTTTTGTTACAAAATCACTTTCAAATATGATAACTGTAGTCCGTTTTCATACTACATTAGGACAAGATTGATGCAGATATAACTATCCTCACTTTTTTGGCTGTTGAGATGTGCAGTGTTCACCTGCTGATTCCTTGTGCATTGCAGTAATGTCTTAACATAACTATGAGTAATGCAATATTCTTATATGCAGTTTTGTATTTATAATGAAGTTAACATGGTACATTTTAATAATATATGCATTCTTGTAAATATTGTTTTATGTTTTAGTTATTCAGGCAAAAAGAAAGAACAAGGGAAGTGGTAAGTGAGGCAACAAATCTGGAATTTTTAGTCGAGTCTAGAGCAGAAGCTGATATTAAAAAGTGATAGTTAAGCTGGTTTTAAAAAGGGCAGCTAAGGATATGTGGGAAGAGACTAAAAAGTTAATACAAAAACTAAGAAACTGGAAGCTTTTGCTTATGAATATCGATAATAAGACACAAGCAGTTTTCAGCCCCTTTAGTTTTATGTACAGGTCAGGCATATTTTTATCAACCACAGTTAAAAGTCTTTATCTGGGAGGGGAAGAGAGCAAGATTTAAGCTGAATAAGATGATCCTCCCAGTAGAACATGATGGTTTAGTATTATCTGATTTAAAGGGATGTTGTAGAGCTGTGCAGTTAATGCTAATGTATGTAACAGAAGCAGAAGGTTGAAATTCTAAGAGGAAAATGATGATGGGGGGGGGGGTCAAGAAATAAGCAAAAAGTGGGATTTTGGATGCAGATCCTTGAGGGGGGAATAGCAACAATCATACAGAATATTATATTCATAAAGATGCAGAAAGTGTTCCAACAACTAAGCTAACACAGGAAAGGAGAAATTTTACCAATACGGATGAGTGCAAGTAGGGGTGTAGAAAATAGGCAAGAGGGCTGGAATGTACGGGAGAAAACTGGAAAAGGGCCAAGGTATTGGGAGCAAATAATTAGAGAGGGAAAGGTGATATAGTCTGATAGGGGAGTCCTAAGTGAAAGATCTGCTGTGATAGAATTTTATTCGAATCTAGAAGAGAAGCTGCTGTGATAAGGAGGATCATTTGTAGTGCATATGAAATATTGCACGATGACTGTAAGAGTCAGTCAGAAGAGGTTAGAAAAGATTGGGAAGAGAATATAAAAACAATTTACGAGGGAACAATGGTAGTGCAATATGTATGGCTTAAGTATGCAACAAAGACAAAAGATTTAGGATTTTTCCTTGGAAGTGTTTGAATAGGTATTTTTTTTTTTATATCCCAAGCTGACTTCAAGTATTTTTCCTTGGGTAGATAGCAAATGTTGATTGGGAAAAAAAGATGCAACTGGGAATATGTCTTTTTGGGAGTGTAATGAGCTGGCAGCTTTTAAAAATTGACTACAGAATACTCTCTAAGAAATTCTGGGGGACCACATGTCTATAAGTAAAGAAATGGTTCTTTTAAGATGGGATATAAGATATAGGATCTGGATTGCTTAGCTGTAGTAAGGCTTCAACAAGTTTGATGATGATTGCTGCCAAAAAGATCAGTTACAGTAAAGTTGACATTTTTGCAGTTACCTATCCATTCGTCAATGCTGCATCATAATTGCAAATGAGTCTTTGCTTTCATTTGATCCGTATTAAACATCCAAATCGTTCATTTAATCAAATGGCAATTTTCATGTTTGTAAATTAATACCTAGCATAAAATGGCATTTTTTAATTTTTAAGGAGCCACTTGCAGAGAATCCCTTTGAGGGATGTGGTTTGTAATGCTGTATTTGGTGTAAGAGGTACTTGCATATTTGAAGGAAATTCTATGACAAGCAGTTACCACACGTGCTTTTCCTGAGGAAAGTTTAGAGATAGTAATTTTTTTTTATTCTTTTTGCTCTCATTTTTGCACAAAGAATTGCATTCAATTGTTCCTTTTGCTGCTTATTTTCTACCATTATTTCTGTAGAGTACTTGTAAATGTGTCCTCCCTGCTTTAAAAAGTTTTTTTTTGTTGGTTTTAGGAAACAAATGAAATTGTGGCTATCAAAAAGTTTAAAGACAGTGAAGGTAAGGGACCACTGTTGTCTAAGAATGTTTTTTTTAATCTGGTGATATGGATCAAGTTCCCACTAATGAACAGTAGTTTCTTCTCACCTAAATTTAATGAGTTAGAGCACTGTTGCATAGACCAGTAGTGTACTTGAAACATCTGCTTTTACAATCTGTCAGAAATTGCTTTTATTGTGTACTGAAAAACTCTGTGCAGTAGTACTTCAGGTAGAATGAAAGTTGGTCTTGGAAAATTTAGGTTAAACGTAATACAAGTTGATAACAGAGGTAATAAAAACACCAGAATCGTATAGATACCTGCATTTTGTGCCTGTAATTTGTAATATAGAATTGCCAAACGGTGACCATTTATGCATTTAAAACATTGGTAATGATTGGGCCCAAATCTGTTTTTATGCATTCCATCTGGGTTAACAAAAGCTAAACTTTCTTTGCAATAGAACTATATGGGCATAATAAATATTATGTCAAAATATACTGTACTATGTTGCATTTAACTCATTTAATATACTTTAGTTTTTGTTTGACAGATATGTCTACTCTACGATCTGCTTCTGTTGTAGGGCTGTATTGTCTTATTTTGCCTTAAGGAATATTGATTAACAAATGGTCAGCATTGTTTTTTCACCACACCATTAACTTAAAGGTCATACTGCCTCAAAATGGGTTATAATGTAGAATTGCTAGATGGACCTTTATAAATTACTATACTAGTTTTGAGATTTTTCCTCAGATTATATTGTGTAAAGTTTTTGTGCAGTTTCTCTCAACTCTTCAGATTTTTAACTCCAAAATAATTTTTTGCCTCCGTTATGTTCTGTGATGGGTAGTGCTTTCCTTTTGCTTTTGGCTTGGTGGCATTTTTATAGTTATAAAATTCATTTTTCTTATTTGTGCTTTATCTCATTCAAGGTCACAGTAGAGCCATAGCTTATCCAGGCAGACAAGAGTATAATGATGGGATGTTATTCCATTACATACCACCTTTGCAGGCAGTTTGGAGGAGTGCCTGTCCTGTCTGTCATCACGTCTTTGAGTTTTCAAAGTGGAACCCCTGTTGAAAGTACACATACATAAGAGTGTAGACTCCACACACAAGTTGCCACTGTTGGAAAGTGAACTGGAGAACCAAGTGCCGTAGGGCAGCAACCTTAATTGTCGCACTACAGTGCGACCATGCCCTAAGTATTGGTTCAGGCTATGAATATGTTTACGTTTTAATACATCATTTTTTTTTTTTTTTTTTTTTTTTGCTAAAAGCTTAAGTATTTTAAAAGGTAAGTATATGTGGAACTTTACTCTTCCTGCCACACTTTATTACTCTGGAAGCCAGGAAATGCTCAGGTCTTGGAAGCACATTATTCCGTTGACCAGTAACGGGTCTAGGTCACAAGGAAGGATGTGCTTGAAGGAGGAGTCGGGACTAACAATTTGCTAGAGCAGCATTCTGGCTGAAAGTATTTTTTTTTTTTTTTTTGGAGTGGTGGTTCTACACAGTGCAATGCTAGAATTGTTGATAGGAAGTTTGGTTTTGCTGGAGTAGTGACTCAATATAATGTATTGCTGAAATGACTGAGGGGATGTTAATCTTCTGAAGGACTGAGAGGATATGAAACAGATAGAACAGAAGGGTGAAATATAGGATGATTTGTGATCAGGTGGACAAGGCAGTCCATTGACATTATGTTGATACAGTGGTTTTAAAAGTAAACTGTGTTACTTGCACATAAGGTACGTCCTGTAAACCAGCTTAGTTGAATGAGCAGCACCTGAATCATTATGTAGTTATTTATAGGTTCATAAGTGTGTACTAGGCTAATGGCCCTGTAGCCTGAATAAGCCTAGCCCATAGACGTGCCTTGGCATTGTGCCGCCCGTTGTTACTTCCCAGTGCCTCTATCAAGTAGATCCTCTGGAGTGATCCCCAGGGTGAACCTTCTGTTACTCATCCACTCATCAAGATTTCGCTTGAAGAGGGCTAGTGAGGTGTTCTGCTTGACATGTATGGGAAGTCTATTCCAGAGCATGGGTAGTCTCTGGGTTATGAACCTGTTCCTCCAGCATGTTCTGTTGATTGTGGTAATGAGGTTGAGGTCTCTGGAGTGTGTGGCGTGGAGGGATTGGGATTTCTTTAGATGTAGCATTTCTAACAGAGCTGGGTCAGACGTGGCTTTGTAATTCAAGCAGAGATCGCCTCTTAGTAGATATGAGACAGAGAATAAATGGAGTTTTTTGAGTCTGTACGTGTAGGACATGTGTTTAAGGCCTAGGATCTGCTTCGTGAGGTACTTTTGTGGCCTCTCCAACTGAGAGAAATGATAACCTCTTTCTTCTTGGATGCAAAACCCTTGTTAATGAGATGTGCCACATAGGACTTTCTGACCACAGTGGCAATGTGGTGGTCGAAGGAGAGGTTGCTGTCAATCTGTGTCCCCAGATCTCTTAGAACACCTTCAGTGTTCAGTGGGCTGCCATCAATGTGGTAATAGCTGGCTAACATTTGTTTACCGGGAAGGTCCGACTTGCAACAAAGCAAATTATCAGTGAAGGCCTGGGGAGAAATGCTCCAGATGCATGTCTTTTTACAAAAGAAAGGTCTTATAGCCGTATCAAACCAGAGATGTTCATCTCTTGTTGAGGGAGTTTCTGAGCTGGGACATCAGATGGGTGGAGTACTGCAGTAAGGAAGGAGATTTCGAGAACTGAATGCTAGAACTGTATATCATCCAAAAGGAATCCAGTGGGGGGGGGGGTCAAGACGAGCGCCCCTGCTTGTGAGACCCTGAATTCAGATGGACTTTGGACTATTATTTCTATAAGATGTAATTACAACCCTTACTTCTGGGGCCTATGGACTGTAACTAAGGTACGGTCAGCCACATAGTCTGTGCTTTCATGGGGGGTGGGGGGAGCAAATGTCTTTGTTATAGACTAAAGATGTGAACATTTTTATAACTGAAATGGACTTTGGTGCATTTATGTACCATAATGATTGATACAGCAGTTGCATTTTATCACACCTTTTGTATGCCAAATATCCTCACTGTGTCTGTACAGTCAACCTGAGCATATTTGCCCCACTTGTAGAGACAGCATTGTTAGTGATGCATGCTCTGAATAAAGTTCTTTGAGCAAATATAAACATTGCTGTGGTGTGTTCTGTGATCTGAGTGGAGGACACCTGTATTGTACCTGCCTATATGGTAAGCTGGTGACTGCTAAACAACTTGCTATAAATCATTGCTACTGCAACTATGAGTATAGTATCGCTTGACAAAGCCATGGAAGCTCCAAACTCAGGTTCTTATTTGAAACTAGACCTGGTGTGAAAATTTTGAGGCGTGTATTTTATTTTTATTTTGCTTTTGATTACCGGATTTGTGTAACTGAGTTTAATCCAAAACTACTTTTCATTGAGGCTCAGGGAGAAAAGCTCCAACATATTACAAACTTTTTTAAAACAGCCATTCAGTAATATTTATTTGTTTGACATTTGTTGACTGGGTTGGTCCAACTGGGTCAGAGTCCTTTTTCATTGGAGACCTGGGAAGAAAAGCTCCACAGTTGCATAATCATTAAAACATAAAACTAAGTTGACCAAAGTACATAGCTAATTAACAAAGTCTCCTATAGTGATGAACAAAAAGTGGGTTTTACATGAGTAGCAATAAGATTCTACAAATCAGCAAGCACGGTAGGTACAGTGCAAAGTAAAAAGTAGAACAAATAAACATTTTCATTCATGTCAAGGCAAGGTACAGTAGGTATGGTGCAGAGTAGGGTAAACAAATGACAATTTACATCCTATGTCATCAGTGTGAGTGCGTGTGTGTGTGTGTGTGTGTGTGTGTGCCTTCTGTGGAAGGTTGGGCGCCGGGCTGGCAACTCGACACTGTCAAATTCCACTGCCAATCATGAGCGGACAGGTGATCTGCTGTGGCGACCCCTAACCGGGAAAAGCCGAAAGAAGAAGTCATCAGTTCAGTTGAAATAGTAGCAGAGGGAGAGAAGTGGTTAGGTTTGAATGCAAATTAATAATATACATTAACAAGTACATATAAATTTGCTAATTAGATTGCATTCATATGAAAGCAGAGACAACTGTTACAGTATAAAATATGCATATGCATTAGCTTATGTTAAACATTAAGCATTTGAAAAGATGTATTAGTGGCTTTGTCAGATAATAGATCATGTGATTAGTGCTTAGAAATTTACATAAACAGAGGTGAGGGCAGAAAATGTTAATACTGTAATTAAGAGGTGGGGTAAAAAGCAGATTCAGAGACATATACACAAAATATATGTAAGATGCTTTCAAAACTATTCAGTTATTTATGAAGACTGGATGTTAAGTTGTCAATCTCGCCTTCATTCTTGCTGGATGGGTTCGGAGCCGATCCTCGGCTCCGACTCAGCACTTGCTAAGCTTGAGAACTCCTTTTACCAGCTCGAGGCAACCCTATATCCCATGATGCAAGGCGAGACTACCTCAGATCTCGTTTGCCGCTTCGCGAAGAGGTCTCTTTTTTGCCAGCTCAGGTGAGTTTTCTAATTCAACAGATTGTTCAAGGGTTTTCCCTCCTTTTTCTTAATTTTGGTTAGTTATATTATAGTGTGTATAGCCCCATACTATAGTACCCACCCTATATTCCATTTTTTTTGGGTAAAAGTTTTAATTTCTTTTCGGTTAGGCCTAAGCCTCTCAGTCATTAATCCCTGTCAGTTTGTGTGTGTTTTGGGGTTAATTGTGTGACTTTTGTTGAGTGTGTGCTTGTTTTTTTTCTTAGACTATGTCTAGAGAAGGAAAGGTCTCAGGCTTCAAGAAGTGTGACTCGTGCTGTCAGAAGATGTCTCTGACAGATGGTCACACTTCTTGTGTTTACTGCCTGGGGCCTTTACACCTGCAGGACTCCTGTGCTATATGCCACTCTTTTAGCCAGAGAGTCCTGCAGGAGAGGAGGAACAAGTTGATCCTCCGTGGCTTATTAAAGCCAGAAGGTTCACCGACAAAGACTGGGTCGGGTAAACCTTCCAAGCCACCTAAGGTTCAGGCTACGGTTGTTAAGCCTTCCCCGGTGGCTCCGACTCCTCGAGTCGAGATCGCCCGCTGGAGCCGATCTTTCTACCACTGAGATGGTAGTGTCGGTTCCTTCCAGCTCCGAGACACAGTCTCCAGTTGCCTTGTCGGCACCGGCTGGTGCCGAGGTGTTATCCAGTATCAGAGCCGAAAAGTCTTCAGCTCCATCTGGAACCGAGAGGGCTTCGGCTCTGATGGCTTCGTCCAAGAAGAGATCTCGGTCCCCTTCTCTGGAGTCAATTCTCTCTGCTCCGAGGTCTCCTCTTTTATCAGAACGGAGTCATCGGAGCCGATCTTCGAGATCTTCCAGGCTGTCAGACCACGATTTAGAGAGGGTGGTAAGCAGGCTGTTGAAGTCACAGGCACTAGCCCAAATGCTCCATAGCCCGTCTCAACAGACTAAGGCTATTGCTCTTCCCCTGGAACTTCCTCCTCCGACTCTCCTCCAGAGTTCGGAGCCGGAGCTTTTCGGGACAGTGACCGTGTCGGCGCCGGGGCCGATACATCCCCTTTCGGCTCGTCTTCGGCTCCGATCTCCTCCATGAGACCTTCCTTGGAGGGATCCGGTCATCGAGTTTCCCTTGTCGGCTCCGAGGGGGCTAGTGGCATCGGACCCTTGTCCGACCCCGCTCTCCCTCTCGGGGCTTCGGCTTTGGTGAGCTCGGCACCGACATCGGCCTCGGAGCCTTCTGTCTCAGTGGAGCCGGGAATTCCTGTCTCTTCGGAACAGGAGTATTCTGGTCTCCCTGGGAGGGGAGCCTTTGAGGTGATGAGGAGTGTCCTGGCACCTGAGCCAGGTCAACGGTCCATTCCTTTAGCTCCTCCCTCTTCGGTGCCTGTTGATGTCTCTTGCCAGCCTCTTGCTCCCAGGCCCAGGGATCCATCGCCCCAGGTTTCCCCATTGGGAATAACTTCCTCTTCCGAGGTTTCTCCTGATCCCGCAGGAGAACCCCAGCAAGAGGACGTGTAAGAGGAAACACACAGACTCCCTGAGTCTACAACATCAGATACCGACTTAGATGAGTCGGAGGGTTCCGCCCGGTCCCCTCTGAGGATGTCTCCTTTTCAGACATCCTGGAACTCCTCAAACAGAGGGGGAACTGGCCTTCCATTGACCCCTCCGAGGATGAGTCGATATACCTGGAGGCGTTTGGATCCCGACCCTCCACCTCCTGGGTGTCTCCGCCTTTCGACCCACTCATGCAGGTATTGGCTCGGAAGGCGTGGACCTTCCAGTTTCTGTGGAACCTGTCCCCAGGAGGCCATCCAAATTTATTACGGCCCCTTCAGACAAGCAGTTTCTTTCTAAGGGCGTCTCTGTGGATGCTATGGTGGTGGCGGCGGCCACCAAGAAGGAACTTGCGGATCCTTCCGTGCCTGTCCATCCTCCTAACAAAGACTCTAGGACCATGGATAGGTATGGCAAGCGGATGTTTTCTTCAGCGACCTTTGCTATGCGTTCGCTGAACTACCTTTGTCATTTCACCAGACTTCAGAGAGACATTCTCAAGGAACTAGGTGAAGTAGTTCAGGATCCTTCAGCTGCTGGGGCTCAAGACAAGATTGCCTCACAGCTAGCAATCCTAAATTCTTTAACCAACTCCTCCATGCGGCTCATATCCTATGCGGCCGATGGAGCGAGAGCCGCAGGCACAGGAGTGGCACTTAGGCGTCAGGCCTGGATGCGGCTTTGTAATTTCATGGACCCCTTTAAGGCGTACTTCACCAATACCCCTTTGACGGTTCGGCTTTGTTTGGACCGCAGGTGAAGGAAACCTTGACCAGGTGTGAACAAGACGGCAAAACCCTTTCTGCCGTAGGAGTCCATTTTTCTACTCCTTCAAGACCCTACCCCAAAGGTCAGAAAGGAGGAACAATGTGGTTCCATAAAGCACAAGGAGTTACGGACACACGTGGTCAGTTTACCCCAGAGGCAGAGGGGTAACAATAACAGGCGCCCTAGAGGCAGGGGGTCCCCAGAATCAGGGTAGGGAGCCTCTTCCTGACAAACCCTTTCAGCATCCCTGAGGTGTTGCCCGACTGTCCACCCTTGGAGGCAGTCGGGGGAAGGATATCGCTGTACCCATTAGCCTGGCGTTCCCTCTCACAAGACATGTGGGTACAGTCGATCATATCCGAGGGTTACAAAATCCCTTCGAAGGTATTCCGTACCTCTCCAATCCCTTCCAGACATCTCACCCGGTCAAAGGGATTTGGCAGAACAGGAGGTCTCAAAGCTCCTAGAAAAAAGAGCCGTCCAAATTTGTTTCAGCAGACCAAGTAGGATCCGGCATCTACTCAAGATTCTTTTTGGTCCCCAAAAGGACGGGAGATTAGAGACCAATTTTAGACCTGAGCAATCTAAACAGATTTGTCAGAAAGGCAAGATTCCAGATGGTCACGCTTCAGTCCATTCTGCCCTTTTTGGGCAAGGACAACTGGATGTGCTCAATAGACCTTCAGGACGGGTACTATCACATAAAGATACACAGACGCTCCAGGAGGTTTCTCTGCTTTCGGCTGGGGACCAGTCATTATCAATTCAGAGCCCTGCCCTTTGGCCTCACTTCAGCCCCCAGAGTGTTTACCAAATGCATGGCAGTGGTTACGGCTCATCTGAGACGTCAAGGATTCCAGGTGTTTCCTTATTTGGACAACTGGCTCCTCTCCGCCACCACCAAGCATCAACTTCTTCAAAGCAGAGACTACACTCTGCAGATTTGCAAAAAGTTGGGAATCTCAGTGAATTTCGAAAAATCTTCTCTGCTGCCTTGCCAATCTGTCACCTTTATAGGCGCAGAACTAAACACAGTCAGTATGTTAGCCAGACTAACAAATCAGAGAATTCTGGACATCCAAAAATACGTTCGGATCATATTACTGAGCAACAAAGTCAGAGCCAGATTGGTTCTGAAGGTTCTAGGTCTTATGGCTGCGGCCATTGTACTTCTACCATTAGCTTGCTTCCACATGCGTCTTCTGCAGTGGATGTTATTCACTCAGTGGTCGTTCCAGAACCTACCCATGAGGCACGAAATTTTGGTTACGCAGTCGTGCAGGACTCATCTAACCTGGTGGATATCTTCTCCTCTGCTCCATCAGGGCCGACCATTTGTTCCCCCAACTCCGGTTGCCACAGTCACTTCGGATGCCTCTCTGATCGGGTGGGGCGGGCATTATCAGGGCAGGATGGTCCATGGGACTTAGCAACTCACAGAATACCATCTGCACATAAATGTCCTGGAAATGAGAGCGGTGCTTTTAATGTTGCAAGCCCTCAACGACTTTCTTCCCTTGGGGACTATTGCAGTTCAAACGGACAACATGTCTGTAGTCTGGTACATCAACAAACAGGGCGGGACCAGGTCCTATCCTTTATGTCGAGAAGCTCTCAGACTTTGGCAATGGGCAATCTCCTCTCATCGGTTTCTGATAGCAACGCACATCCCCGGCAGGTCCAACCTCTTAGTGGACAGACTGAGCAGAGCTATTCTCATGCCTCACGAGTGGTCTCTCAAACAATCGGTAGTGGAGCAGATTTTTCAGAAGTGGGGCACCCTTGTTGCGACCTTTTTGCTACACCCCAAAACAGCAAATGCCCGGACTACTTCACCCTCTTTCCCCTACCAGGCCATGCCCTGAGAGACTCTCTAACCCAGGATTGGCCCGGGGACTTCTGTGCTTTCCCCCATTCCCCTTAATTCCACAGGTCATTCAGAAAGCTACCGTTTTGAGAGCCAAGCTGATTCTCATTGCCCCTTACTGGCCTCGACAAATTTGGTTTCCATCCCTACATCGTCATCTCCTGGTGCAGCCTTGGCATCTGGACCCAGTTCCGGATCTTCTGATCCACCAAATGGGTCAACAGCACCGGGCCATTCGTTCTCTCAACCTCACTGCTTGGTTGCTCCACTTCCTTCCCTAGCCAGGCTTCCTATGATCTCTGATCCTGTCAGAGATATCTTAATAGCTTCCTTAAAGTCGTCCACCAGAACGGTTTATGCTAGCAAGTGGCGACGTTTTCCCTATGGGCAAACTCAGGCGCATTGATCCTTTTACTGCTCGTGCATTCAATTTTAGATTTTCTGGCTGAAGTTTTTCAGTCAGGATCTTCTTCATTGACAGTTAAAGTTCAACTGGCAGCAATTTCTAAATATCATGTTGGCTTGCAAGATCATAACATAATGTCGCATAGACTATGCAAAGCTTTTCTGAGAGGTGTTTTTCTCCTAAAGCCTCCAGTAAAACATCCTCCTCCACAATGGGATCTGAGTTTGATGTTAGCATCCTTGATTTTACCCCCCTTCGAACCGTCTGCTTCATGCTCCTTAAAGTTGCTGACCTGGAAAACAATATTCTTAGTGGCTGTCATTTCAGCAAGGAGGGTATCTGAACTTCAAGCCCTCTGTATCCATTCCCCATATTTAGTTTTTCACAAGGACAGGGTATCCTTGAGAACTAATCCATCTTTTCTGCCCAAAGTTGTTTCTCAGTCTAATATTAATCAATCCATCGATCTACCAGTTTTTTTCCCTAATTATTCCTACAGAGCTGAACAAAAACTTCATTTTTTTGGATGTCCATCGTCAACTCGGATATTATTTGCATAGAACTAAACAATTCAGGAAATATGATCAATTATTTGTTTCCTATGCAGAAAACAGGAAAGGTCTCCCAGTGTCGAAAGTGACCTTATCCAGATGATTGTCTTCTACCGTTTCTTATGTGTATTCGCTCAGAGACAAGCAACTACCCTCAAAACCGAAAGCGCATTCAACCAGGAGCCTGTCCACATCTACAGCTTTTCAGGATAGGCTACCCATTGATACCATTTGTGCAGCAGCTACTTGGGCCACTCCTCATACCTTTGTCTCATTATAAATTAGATTTGGCCTCCAGGGACAGAGCCAGTTTTGGTTCCACAGTACTCAAGAGTCTGTTCCATTGAGCCACCCGGGATACAGGTGCTAGGGACGCGGTCCCATCCAGCAAGAATGAAGATGAGATTGACAACTTAACATTTAGAAGTTATGTACCTACCATAACGTTCCATGTTAGTTGTCTTCTCTCGCCTTCTTTCTTGCGTCCCTCCCTCCTTCCCCCTGGCCTGGACAGATCTTGAGGGGCTTCTCTTTCTCAGTTTTCACTCTCCTGAGTCTTCAGTAGAAAGAGTCTATCTTACGAACTTTTTGCCTAGTTGTTCTAGGCTAGTCTTTGCTCTTCCTTTGGGAATAGTTTTATTTATCAAGGTGTTTTAGCTACCAAAACGAGATCTGAGGTAGTCTCACCTTGCATCATGGGATATAGGGTTGCCTCGAGCTGGTAAAAGGAGTTCTCAAGCTTAGCAAGTGCCGAGTCGGAGCCGAGGATCGGCTCCAAACCCATCCAGCAAGAAAGAAGGCGAGAGAAGACAACTAACATGGAACGTTATGGTAGGTACATAACTTCTAATTATAGGGTATAAGATTCTGAATAAAGAGGAATATATGTTGTTCGTGTTTCACTGTTGCAGTCATCACAT
Source organism: Protopterus annectens (assembly GCF_019279795.1). Lineage (NCBI taxonomy): Eukaryota > Metazoa > Chordata > Ceratodontiformes > Protopteridae > Protopterus > Protopterus annectens. The sequence continues at coordinate 406,186,332 of NC_056736.1, forward strand.
TTGGGTATTTGCTTCAGCCAGCCTGAATACCAGAGTCTTCGGATTTCTGCGTCGGATGCTGTCGCTTCTTCCATAATGTCAGGTCGTCAGGGGTATAAAACATGCAGCCGATGCCATTACGTCAGTCTTTCTTGCCGTGCAATGCCAGAAGCAGTTCTCAAGTGGCCGGTAGGCCGACTCCTGAAATTTTCGTTTTCGAGTTTGACACGAAGCCTTCAAAAAAGATAAGTACCCCATTGGGGATCCTTTTTTCTTGCCCTAACTGATGTCAGAAAAAATTAACAGTTGTCTTGCCTGTGGAAAGCAAATACTTCATAGAGATTTTCATTCTTACTGCGTCACCTGTTTAGGCTCAAACCATGACGTCCCTCGCTGACTGTTTTGTGCCTTGTAAAACGCCCGAACTATTCATCGTTGGGCTATTTTTATAGCTAAATTCTTTCATTCTCGATCTCCGTACTCCAAAATGGCTTCGTTAAGCCATCCGACTTCCGATGATCTGAAAAACTTAAGGATAAAGAAACAGATAGGTCCAAAACTGCCGATGATGCTTCCGTTAAGCTAGTTGCCAGTCTGCCGGTACTCAGTGAGGCACTTTTGCAGCCCCTGATACCCGCTACTACAGATTCGCGGGCCTCCAGTGAGACCCATTCGGAGATGCCGCGAGATGCTTCTTCGACTATGGAACCTGTGGATGTCTCTACCGTGGATGGGTCCGGAGCCGCTGTGTAGGCACCGGCTTCTGATGGTGTATTCAGGCCTACAGACTTTCATATTAAACTGACGGCATCGTTTCCAAAGTACTGAATTCCTCAGGCCTAAAACTCACACTGTGCCTAGAAAATCGACGACCAAACTGCTGACTCAGGCCCATATGCCTCAAAAACAAATGCTCAGAATGGCTGAAGACCTTATTACGTTAATTAGGGGAAGCCAGCCTTTCCCCTCTAAGAGACCTAGAACCGATTTTCTTTGATCTCTGCTCCTTCTGATTACCAGGATTTGCCCTTATCTACTTCTGAGGATTCTGATGCAGAGTATTCCATTCCCTCTGCTTCCTCTCCAGAATATTTTTCTTTTTGGTGAAACCTTGCATACCCTTAGGGAGCATTTCCGCTGGGAAAGCCAGGACTATTCTGAGTCCAAAAAGAGACTTAGGGAATTCTTACTCCTGCCTCAACACAGGCCTCTAGCTATCCCTCCTGTTCTGGCTATTGTTGATTATGTTTTCTTGGAATCTAGCCTTACCCCAGACACTTTACCTCCAGCTCCCAGAAAACCTGACCTGTACTACAGAGTACCTGACTCTCACAAGTTCCTCTTCAAGAGTCCTATTGCGGATCCAGAGACCATTTCCCAAGGACCAAAAGACGTCAAGGCTACTGCTGCCAAAAATCCTACCCCTTCTGATAGAGATTCTAGAGCCTTAGACAGATGGGGTAAGAATACACTTCTGCTACTTTGGCCATTAGGGCTTTAAATTGCCAGTTGCATATGTTAAAGTATCAGCAGCATATTATGGGACTACTTAAACAGAAAATGATGATGATTCCTGACTGTGCTGAACACAAAGACTTTCAAGATTTAATGCATTCTGCAGAACAAGTTGGTAAACATACATTGCAGTGTGATTTTGATGCTTTAGAAGCATATTGCAGGGCTGCTGTCACTGGGTCTGTACTTAAAAGGCATGCTTGGCTTAAGGAACAAAACTTGCCAGATCATGTTAAAGCTAAATTACTGGATGCACCCTTAAACCAAGACCACCTTTTTGGCAACAAAGTAGAGGAAGTTCTCAGAAGGATCGAGGAAAAAGCTAAATCTATGCAAACTGTTAAAGATTTTCTACAAGTACAGCCACCCAGATTCAGTAGGCATTGGCCTTCAAAGAACTGGTCCTTTCCAGTCCCTTCCAGGCCTTCAGTCCAAACCCAGGAACAGCAGACCACCAAGACTTCAGTCTCAGGCTAGGCACAGATCTTAGCATTGGGGGGAGGGGCTCCCACTTCCAAAGCCGGGAGTAGTAAGCCACCCCCCTGTGGAAAAATGGCACAATGACTTAACCTTGTCACTTCCAAGCCCTGCTCATCTACTTGCTCCCTTAGGAGTAAAGCTCACCCTGCATGCAAAAAAAATGGGAACTCATTACCCAGGACAAATGGGTTTTGAACATAGTTTCCCGAGGATACAGATTCCACTTCCACACACTACCAACCCCAAATGGTTGGCCAGACCTCCCCCTAAATCAATGGACGGAGGCCCAACAGCAGGTTCTCTCTCTTCAGTATCAGGGCTATTCAACCTGTCCCAGCAGAACTAAGGGGACAAGGTTTTTATTCGAGACTTTTTCTGGTACCAAGAAAAGAAAACTCCTGGCGTCCTATCCTGGACCTCTCTATTCTCAACACCTTTCTGGTGGTTCCAAAATTCAAAATGCTAACTCTTCAACAGCTTCTTCCTGTGCTAGTCAAGGATGCCTGACTGGCAACCCTAGACTTAAAGGAAGCTTACCTGCACATCCTAATAAGAAAATCCTGCAGACAATACCTACATTTCAGACTAGGCTCCATGCGCATTCAGATGTTCTTCGTGTTTCACTGTTGCAGTCATTACATTTAGGGTAATCTGCTGGCAGGTTGCCCTCAGTCGGCCTGATTAACAAAGTCTTAGGTCCTGCGTCGGTTGCTATCCCTTCTTCCATGAAGTCAGGTCATCAGGGGTAAAAAACATGAAGCCGACATCATTACATTAGTCTTTCTTGCCATGCGGTGCCCGTAGCAGAAGCAGTTCGCAAGTGCTTGTCAGCCGACTCCTGAAATTTCATTTTCGAGTTTCAGAACCGAAGTCTTCAACTTAAAGCTAAGTACCCCATTGAGGAAACTTTTTCTTGCTCCTTACCGATGTCAGTAAAAGTTAATAATTGCATTACTTGTGGAAAGCAAATACCTCATAGATTTTCATTTGTACTGTATTCCTTGCCTAGGCCCTGACCACGACGTACCTTGCTGTCGGTTTTGTGCTTTATTTAATCAGCACGCTATCCGTCGTCGGTACATTTTTGCCTCTAAATATTTCTGTTCTCTGTTTAATTATCCAGAAATGTCATCTGTTAGCCATCCGACTACCGGGATTCTGAAAAAACACAAAGGTAAAGACAGAGACTGGCCGCCGAAGTCCAAAACTGCTGACGACGCTCCTCCTAAGCCAGTCGCCAGTTCACCGGTACTCAGTGAGGTGCTTTCGCAGCCTCTGATACCCGCTACTTCTGATTCGCAGGCCTCTACTGAGACCCATTCGGAGTCCAGTATGCTGCAAGATGCTTCACCTATGGAACCCGCTGATGTCTCTACCTTGGATGGGTCTGGAGCCGCTGTGCAGGCACCGGCTTTTGAGGGTGTATTCAAGCCTACAGACTTGCATATTAAATCGACTCCACCTTCATTACTAAGGCCTAAATCATGATCTATGTCTAAAAAAACAACACCCAGGCCACATGGTCAGGCCCCTATGCCTAAAAAACAAATGATCAAAATGGTTGAATGATCTAATTACATTAATCAGGGGTAGTCACCCCCCCTTTCTAAGATGCCTAGGGCTGAGCTTGATTATGAATCTTCTGATCAGGATTCTATTTCTTCTGACTCTTCTAATGACCTGGATTTGTCCATACCTACTTATGAGGATTCTGATGCAGAGGATTCCATTCCCTCTGCTTCCCCTCCTGAGGATTTTTCCTTTGGGGAAACTTTACATAGCTTAAGGGAGCATTTCCACTGGCAAAGTCAGGAATTTTCTGATTCTTTCCTTCCTCTACCTCAGCATAGGCCTTTGGCTATACCTCCTGTACTAGACATTGTTGATTGTTGAGCTTGATTATGAATCTTCTGATCAGGATTATATTTCTTCTGACTCTTCTAATGATCTGTTTCTTCTGACTCTTCTAATGACCTGGATTTGTCCATACCTACTTATGAGGATTCTGATGCAGAGGATTCCATTCCCTCTGCTTCCCCTCCTGAGGATTTTTCCTTTGGGGAAACTTTACATAGCTTAAGGGAGCATTTCCACTGGCAAAGTCAGGAATTTTCTGATTCAAAAAAGAGGCTTAGGGATTTCCTTCCTCTACCTCAGCATAGGCCTTTGGCTATACCTCCTGTACTAGACATTGTTGATGTGTTCTTGGAATTCCAGTATGGCCCCTGATTCCCTGCCTCCGGCTCCTAGTAAACCTGACAGATACTACAGGGTTCCTGAGTCCCACAATTTCCTTTTCAAAAATCCTGTTGCAGATCCAGAAACCATTTCTCAGGGGCCCAAGGGCTTTAAGGCTTCTACTGCAAAAAATCCTACCCCTTCTGATAGAGACTCCAGGGCGCTGGATAGAATGGGGTAAAAAGGTTTATACTTATGCAGCATTGATAATCAGGGCTTTAAACTGCCAATTTCATATGTTAAATATCAACAGCATATTATTGGACTGCTTAAACAGAAAATGAGGATGATTCCTGACTGTGTGGAAAATAAAGATTTACAGACTTTTTTGCATTCTGCTGAACAAGTTGGCAAACATACTTTGCAATGTGGTTTTGATTCTTTAGAGGCCTCCTGCAGGGCTGCTTGTTACTAGGTCTGTGCTTAGAAGGCATGCTTGGCTTAAGGAGCAATCTCTGCCTGATGATGTTAAAAGCAAAATTGTTGGATGCTCCTTTAAATCAGGACCGCCTGTTTGGCAATAAGGCTGAAGAAGTTCTAAAAAAGATAGAAGATGAAGCTAAATCTATGCAAACTGTTAAAGATTTCTTATAAGTGCAACCTCCAAGATTTAGTAGGCACTGACCTACTAAGAATTGGTCTTTTCCAGCTCCTCCTGGATCCTCTCAAGCCAAACCCAGATACACCAAAAGCACCAGGTTTCAGTCCCAGGGGACTCTTCAGAACTAAGCAATGCAGGGCCTCCACTTCCAAATCTGGAAATAACAAGACACCCCCCTATGGTAAACAGTCTCAATGGCTTCCCTTTAAAATTACCAAGCACTTACCTTTTAGCCCCCTCTTTGGGGGGAAAGATTGCCCTTCATGCAAAAAACTGGGAACTCATAAAGCAGGACAAATTGGTTTTAAATATAGTGTCCCAGGGATACAGAGTTCATTTCCACACGTTGCCAACACCAAACAGGTGGCCAGACCTGCCCCCAAATCAGTGGGCAGAGGCTCAAAAACAAGTACTTTCCCTCTTAAACATGGGGGCTATTCAGACGGTACCAGAAGATGTAAAGGGACAAGGTTTCTATTCCAGGCTTTTCCTGGTACCCAGAAAAGGCAAATAATGGTGTCCAATTCTGGACCTGTTTACTCTGAACACCTTTCTGACATTCCAAAAATTCCAAGATGCTGACTTCACCAGTTACTTCCAATGCTAGGCAAAGATGCCTGGTTGGCAACTCTAGATTTAAAAGAAGCATACCTGCACATCCCAATCTGGGAATCTTGCAGAAGATACCTACGCTTCAAAGCAGGCTACTTGCATTATCAGTTCTTTGCACTGCCCTTTGGCTTGTCTACAGCGCCCAGGGTATTCACAAAGTGCCTGGCTCCAGTTATTGCATTTTGCAGGCAAAGAAATATTCAAATATTATCCATACCTGGACGATTGTCTAATTCAGGCAGAAAACCAGGGCATACTTCTAAATCATCTGGTGTTTGTAAAAAGGGTTCTAACTTGTCTGGTGTACACCATAAACGAAAAGAAATCACAACTGGTACCCTCTCAACAGATTACATTCCTGGGTGCAAGCTTGAATACAATTGCCCAGATGGCTTTCCTCATGCCAGAGAAGCAAATTCATTTGGTAACTTACTTCAAACAAGTGGCCACAAAAAACCTGCTACCTGCAAGACAAATACTACAAGCCTTGGGGTTCATGGCCTCCTGCATTCTTCTAATTCCATATGCAAGACTGCATATGAGGAAACTACAGTGGTAATTAAAAAGTCTATGGAGTCAACATTGTCGCAGCCTGGAAACAATGATTCCTATCATACCTTGCCTATGCCTGGACTTCCTATGGTGGGCAGAGGCCTGCCACCAAAACAAGCAACTGCCATTCACACTACCCCCTGCTGCCCAAACCCTAACTACAGATGCATCAGACTATGCATGGGGGGCTCACCTGGCAGGGAAGTGCATTCAGGGCAAATGGAACCCAAATCAAATGCACCTACATATCAATCAAAAAGAAATGTTAGCTGTACAGACAGCCTGCAAGGACTACATTCTTGCAGGACAACTAGTGATAAAGACGGACAACACCACGGTTATGTGGTACATAAACAAGCAGGGGGGGGGGACACATTCCTACCTTCTCTGTAGACTAGCCATGGCATTGTGGAACACAGCCTTGAGCTACCAAGTGCACCTACAAGCTCAATTCCTGCCAGGAAAATTGAATACACTGGCAGACGGACTAAGCAGAAATCTCATGGACCCACACAAGTGGAAACTGGAACCACGGATTTTCAACATGTTGACAAGCAAATTGGGGAGCCCAGACATATTTGCCTCCCCCCAGAACTACCAGTTGGACAAGTTTTGCACAAGGACTCCCCACAAAGAAGCCTGGAAAGTTGGATGCTCTGTCCTTCAGCTGGAAAAACCTATCAGTCTACGCCTTTCCCCCTCTGCCTCTGCTCTCCAAAGTTCTGCTAAAAGTCAAACAGGACAAACCAAGAATGCGCAGTGTGTCACAAATATCTCCATAGCACCTGGCTCAGACCCCTTCCTTGCTGTCTCAGCAGGAGAACCAAATTCTGCACCCTCAGCTTCCAACATTGAACCTTGCAACCTGGCTAATCACTTAAATTCACCCTTATCATCCCTCAGCAAACCTGTGATGGATGCCATCTTGGAGGCAAGAAGATCTAGTACTAGAAAATCTTATGCTGACAAATGGAAAAGATTCTCTGCCTAGAACCAGTCTTTAGGGATGAATAAAGCAGCGCCCAATTTACCTCAGATTTTGCAATACTTAACTGTGCTTCACAAGGGCCTGTCTTTTTCCTCTATTAAAATCCACGCTTCAGCTATTTCAGCTCACTATAACACAGAACCCACCCCTCTTCTCTCATCCCCTGCTGAAGCAGTATCTCAGAGGGGCAAAGAACTTGAGACCACCCAATAGAGCTCCTACCCCTGCCTGGGACCTTAACTTTGTTTTGGAGAAGCTCACTCTACCTCCTTTCGAGCCAGCTGCTACTGCAGACTTAAAATTTCTTTCTTGGAAAACAGCCTTCCTTTTAGCAATCACTTCAGCTAGAAGGATATCTGAATTACAGGCCCGTATGGCAGTGGAGCCTTTCATCATCTTTCATGCTGACAGGGTTTCTCTGAGGACCAATCCACCCTTCATGCCCAAGGTGGTTTCCAATGAAGCTGTTAATCAGTCCATTCATTTGCCAACCTTCTTTCCCAATCCACAGAACAAAGGGGAACAGATTCTGCATTCCTTTGAAATGTGGCCCCAAAAAGGG
>NC_056736.1:406952809-406987809 GCF_019279795.1 Protopterus annectens
AAGAAAAAATTTAAAAAATTTAAAAAGGAAACATTAAACGAAAAAAAAAATCATATTTACAATGCATATTACAGGTTATCACAGTAAATTCAGCAGTGCAGAATACAGGCATAACATAGCATGCTAGTACAATCAAGATGTTCTAGAGGGCGATAGTATTATGGTTAATAAGAAAGGAATTCTAGTTAGAGTAGAAGGGGTAGGAAGAGCAAAGTATTGAGATACACAACTAGTCATGCTTAGTACAGGGGTATAACCACTGTGTTCTGAGGAACACTTTCAATTTGTTTTTAAAGCGTGATACTGAGGGAAGTGAGGAGAGTTTACTGGGGAGGAGATTCCAGGCTTTACCAACAATATTAGAAAAGATGGAGTCACCAGCCTTGTTGTTTGGTTTAGTGGTATGTACTAGAAGTCTCTGAGAAGACCTTAAGGATTTCAGGTTTTTATAGGGAGTGATGAGTGTGGTTAGAATAGGAGTTTTGGAAGGTTTGTAAAAAGTGTTGTGGGCTATAGATAGTTGATGAAATTTTATCAGATTTTGTAGTTCATGCCATCCCAGCTGCTTTAAATTAATGCAATGGTTGGTTCTAAATGGGTTGCCTGTAGCAAATCTGGCAATGTTATTATAAGACATTTCCAATTTGCTAAGATTATTTTTAGATAGATTAGGAAAAATGGGTGAGACATAAAGAAGTGAAGAGATTAGATGAGTGTGTGCTATAGTGGTTTTAGCTGAAGGTAGGAGGAAGGATTTTACCCTATAGAGAGAGCCAAATTTTTTGTTGACAGTTTTTATAGTAGTGTTAATATGAATATCAAAGTTCAGATTGTCAATGGTGATACCCAATAGTTTGGTGGTTGGATCAAGGGATATAATAGTTTTATTGGTAGAGATAACTGAGAAATCAAGAGGAGAGGATTTATTGGTGGGAGAGAAGAGGATGAGTTTAGTCTTTTTGGGGTTTAGGAGAAGGCAACTATGTGTGAACCATTGCTTAACTGTGTTAAATACTTGTTGGGTAAGAGATTGAAGTTCAGAACAGGAGGTGGCTGAGCATATCAGTGTGGCGTCATCTGCATATTGTATGCATGTGGCTTGGGGGATGGCAAAGTGAAGGTCATTAATAAATATGGAAAAAAGTAGAGGTCCTAGGATGGACCCTTGAGGGACACCAAGTTTGACAGGCAGGTGAGTGGAGAGAGACTTGTGCCATAATATGGCCTGTTGTCTTTTATCAAGGTAGGACTGGAACCACTTTATAGAAGATGTATCTAGTGACAGGGATTTCAGTACTTTGATGAGAATTTGGTTATTTACCATGTCAAACGCTTTAGACAGGTCAATAATTAGTGCTGAAGAATGCTTGTTAAGATTGCGGTTTTTGTTGATACAATCTGTGAATAAAAGAAGGGCAGTGCTAGTGCTATGTGAAGGTCTGAATCCATGTTGACAGTTGGAAAGTAAATTATTTTGGGTTAGATGGTCAAGTAATTGTCTGTGAATGCATTTCTCCATGATTTTTGCCAAAGGAGAGAGAAGGGCAATGGGGAGGTAGTTGGAGAGTTCAGTGGAGTGTCCACCTTTATGGAGGAGGATAATATGGGAGATTTTCCATAAACTGGGGCTATGACTTTCGGTAATAGTTCTATTGATCAGAATAGAAATGGGATAAACATTAGCTTTGGCTGATTGTTGTAGGAATTCAGCAGGTAGTTGGTCTGCTGAGGTTGTGCATAGTTTTAGTTTCTGTAGAAGGGTTAGAATATTTGTTGTTGGGACAGGTTGAATATGAAAAGTAGGGGTAAGGTTGATTTATAGGAAGGTAGAGTGAAGTTATTAGGTGATAGCTGACTAGCTAGTGTTGGTATAGCATTAGTAAAAAAAAGGTATTGAAAGCATTAGCAGTATTCAATAGATTTTTGTGGTCAGTATTTTGAGGATTTGGAGTAGTGGATTGACCTGGATGGAGTAGTTGGTTAATGCTAGCCCAACATTTTTGTGGGTTGTTTTGAATAGCTTGTTGGGATTGTAGGTAGTAGTTTCTTTTATCAGATATTATAGCTTTCTTGGTTTCATTTCTTAGCTGTCTAAATGTTAGTTGGTCTATAGGGTTTTTAGTCTTCCTCCATTTTGCCCAAAGTTTGTTTCTAAGATTTATTTTATGTTTGGTTTCTTTTGAAAGCTATGGAGCAGATTTGGTTTTAATTCTAATTAATCTGGTTGGAGCATGGTGGTTGAGAATGGCAAGGAAGTTGGAGTTAAAGTAACTAACAGCTTCATCTAAAGGGAGGTTTTTTAAGGGAGACCAGTTGCAAGCTCTTAGTTCCATTTGGAATAGTTCAGGGTTAAAGTACTTTTTAGATCTGATGTTTTTGACAGATATTTGAATGGGAGAGTTGATTTTATGTCTGATGATATAGGTAAGAAAGTGGTCACTTAAATCATCAGGGAGGGTTCCCGAGTCATAAATGTGAGGATGATGGTTTATGAGAATCCAGTCTAATAAGCTTGATTTCTTGTTAGATTTATTTATTCTGGTGGGGGAGGTAATGGTTTAGGAATACCCATATAGGTTAATATGGTTTGTGGGGAGGCTGCTGCAGTAGCAGCTCCAGTCAGTGTTTGTGTCACCTAGGATTATGGTTTCTTGGGGCAGGTATTGGGAAAGCCAGCAAAGTATGCTTTCCATGGTGGCAGTGTTGTTACCAGGTGGTAGATATATACAGATAATATAGATGGATTTGGAATTGTTAAGATGAAGTTTGGAGATAAGAATTTCTGCATTGGAGTCTATAGGTGGCTTACAGTTGTGAGTGGTTAATTGTAAGCTAGATTTATATAGGATAGCAACCCCACCACCTTTCTTTGATACGCTGTCTAGTCTCAGGGTATTATATCCAGGTGGGATGATTTCATTGTCTTTGGTTACAGGTTTTAACCAAGTTTCTGTTAAGCAGAGAATATCAAAAGAGTAGATTTCAGTTAGAGCTTGGAGTTGAGTTACTTTATTGTTTATGCTACGTATATTAAAATGAGCAATTAAAAGGGAGTTCAATGGTTTAGACAGGGTATGAGTAGGTTATTCTTTGTGGTTGAGGAGATAGATAGGAGTTGTTGGTGGGCCTGGGTTAGGGTGGATGTCACCATCCTTTAAAGAGAGTAGTACAATTAGATAGTTTGGGTTGGGGAATCTACTGTATAGAGGTAGGCCTTTCCTGGGGTTCTGATTGTTGTATTTTATGTGTAGTGTTCTATGGTATTTACGAAGTATGTAGTTAGATGAGGATGTTATATTAGCATGAATAAAAAGGAGAGGAGAGTTTGGAGAGCTGGTTTCTTTCTTGGAGTAGTTTAGGTATAGGCCTAGTGGGTTTTCAAAGGAGGTGAAAAGATGGGTGAGGATTAAAGGAGGTAGTAGTGAAAGTGTGAATAAGAGTGGGACATAAGATGGGATGGGTTGTTTATACATTGTATGAATAAATATAGATTGTTTGTAGGTAGAAAAATAAATTCACTGGGTGGAGATAAAAGAAGGGAGTAGGGTGTGGTGTGATAAAAGGAGAGTGGTGAGAGGTTAATATTAGTGCAGTTGGGTAACTGGAGAGTTTTTAGAAAGTAAAGGTAGGAGGAAGAATGTGTTTGAAGAGTAATGGTAAGAGCAAGAGGTATGTAATGAGAGTAATGGTAAGAGGAATAGGTGTGGTTAGAGAGTAATGGGAAGAGGTGTGGTTAGAGAGTAATGGGAAGAGGAAGAGGTGTGGTTAGAGAGTAATGGTAAGAGGAAAAGGTGTGGTTAGAGAGTAATGGGAAGAGGAGTGGTTAGTAAGTATAAGGGTAGGATCCCTGGGGGTGGGTGGGAATTGGGGGTAGGGATGGGAGCAGAGTGAGCCCGCAGGGCGAACGGAGCAGGTAGGAATACTTACTGAAGCAGTTAGCGAAAAGCAATCAGCTAGGCTAATTCCGGTGGTAGGTTGGAATAGAACAGGGGCTAGAAAGCTGTCTGTGGTGTGTAGATATGGAGGGGAAAAAAGAGAGGTCTAGAAAGGTGTCTGTGTGTTTACAAACAAGAGAGCCTAAATTTCCCAATGGCAGCATCCAAAATCAGTATGCATCAGTCACTAGTATTTTTAACTTATACTCTGTGCATTAGAAGCCAATGTACTTACATTTAGAGACATACACTCATCTAGGACACCACAGTAGTTAAATCCAGCAGGGAAGGTTTTAGATTTAAAGATGGCTCCAAGCTATGCAAGTAGGGTAAAAAAAAACTTCTGATCTGCTGTCAGTGGGCAGGCAAATAAAGAATGACGAAGTGTGAGCCAATGAAATGCTAAGGAGAGCCAAATGAGGGAGGGAAGTAACTCACTTCAGAGCACACAACACTGTAATAGGAGTGAGTCAGCAGAAAGCCAAGATGACCCAAGTACAAATAAAGATTTAAAGTTCTGCAAGGAAAATGCAGGGGGGTTTACAGGTCCTAGAGTGGGCTAAAACCTTTGGCAAGGATTGCAGGGTAAGTGGTAAAGATAGTCTATTTGGGCTATACTTGATTTCTGTAGCCAAATTCAAACTTTTCCACTGAGAATGACTGTAAAGGAAATTATTAGGCAGTGGGCGTAACGGTGGGGTTGGCTAAAGAGCGTTTCAGGTGGGGACAGGGTTGGTCTGATTGAGTGTGTGCTACCCTACATATAAGGAAAGTTGAACACACACACTATTCTTTGCAGGGTAATGTTAATGGAAGTAAGTCAGCAGAAACCCAAGATTACCCAAGTAGAAATAACAATTTACAGAAATGCAGGGGGGTGGGGTGCAGGTCCTAGAGTGCAAGTCTCAAAATGGTAGTGTACAATGTGTCAGGAATACAAAGATATTTAAATGTAAACCTACATAGGGAGCTTGTAAGACACCAGAAGATAAACTTTTAAATTATCCTGTTTAACTGAGAGGCAGCTTGCAGATAGGTCCAGAGAACAGGAATCAGCACATTGTTGCAGTATAACATTAAAAGTAGCTGGTTGGTAGAGTAAATTTAGAGACATACACTCATCTAGGACACCACAGTAGTTAAATCCAGCAAGGAAGGTTTTAGATTTAAAGAATTTATATATATATATATATATATATATATATATATATATATGTATATATGTGTGTGTGTGTGTGTGTGTGTGTATATATATATATATATATATATATATATATATATATATATATATATACATGTATGTATGTGTGTTTGTGTATATATATATGTGTGTGTGTGTGTGTGTGTGTGTGTGTGTATATATATATATATATATATATATATATATATATATATATATATAAATGTGTTTGTGTGTATGTGTGTTTGTGTATATATATATGTGTGTGTGTGTGTGTGTGTGTGTGTGTGTATATATATATATATATATATATATATATATTTGTGTGTGTGTGTGTGTATATATGTATATATATATATATATATATATATATATATATATATATAGTCACCAAGGCCATAGATGAAGGGAAGGTAGTCCACACAGCCTACCTGGACCTCTCAAAAGCCTTTGACACAATACCTCACTCTGGCATCATAAATAAGCTCATCTGCTTAAATATCAACCCCCATGTCACAAGATGGGTTGCAAACTGGCTCGGGGATAGAACCCACATGGTCAGAATTGCAGGTGCCATGTCAGACTCTAAACCAGTTACAAGTGGCGTCTCACAAGGCTCAGTCCTGGGACCTCTCTTGTTCAGTATATATTTCTCTGAGGTACAGGCTAACACTGGAGGACTATGACTGACCAAGTTCGCAGATGACTGCAAACTGGGTGCCATAATCGACTCGCCGACTGACACAAGCATCCTCCAAAAGGGTCTCTCAGAGACAGATAACTGGTGCCAGAGCCATGGCCTAAAGCTAAATGCCAAAAAGTGCATAGTCATCCCCTTTGGGAAAAACAAAGTGCCCACAAATTACCACATAGGTGGTAATCCATTAATCTGGAAGAAGTAATTAGGGATTTGGGGACCCAAGTAGATAGCAATCTCTCCTTTGACAATCACGTTGCCAAAGTGGTTAGAAAGACCTTCTGTATAGCCCACCTTGTCACGAAAGGGTTCACCTCTAGATCAAGAGAGGTCATTATGCCCCTCTACTCATCAGGCCCATAATTGAATACAATGCCCCATTTGGGATGTACCTTACCCGACACCTGCAGCAACTGGAAAGACCCCAAAAGTACCTCACCAAGAGGATCAAGGGACTCAAACAGATGCCCTATGCAGTTAGGCTAAAGAAACTCCAGCTCTACTCAATTGCTTACCGCCTACTCAGAGGCGATCTGTGCCTGACGTATAAAGCCATGTCCAAACCAGAATTAATGGACATGCTCCACCTCAGAAAATCCAAATCCCTTAGAGCTACATGCTCCAGGGACTTAAACCTCAGCACAGAAATAAATAGGACATGCTGGAGGGACAGATTCATATCCCAGAGGCTCCCCTCACTCTGGAACAAAATCCCAATCCATGTTAGGCAGAGCCCCTCAATGACCCTCTTCAAGAGAAATCTTGACGAGTGGATGGGAGATCATAGGTTTACCCCTGGGATCTCTTCTGGTTCCCTACTAGACAGAGGCACAATAAACTAACCTTAAAAGGGCTATCTTCTGTGACCTACTGTACAGAGACACAGTCAACTAATCTAAAAGGGTGGCGAAAGCCAAACCCACTCTGGCTAGGCTTATAAATGCCCTAGGGCAGATAGCCTAGTATCAGCCTATGAACCTAAGACATCTGCAGCAACTGGGAAGGCCACAGAAGTACCTCACAAAGAGGATTACTGGCCTCAAACAAATGCCCTACACTGACCGCCTCAAAAAACTCCAGCTTTACTCCGTAGCATATCGCCTACTCCGAGGTGATCTCTGCCTAACATGTAAAGCTATGTCAAACCCAGAGCTGTTGAACATGCTACACCTAAAGAAATCCCAATCCCTCCGAGCTTCATGCTCTAGGGACCTAAACCTTGTCACCACAATACACAGGACATTCTGGAGGGATAGATTCCTGTCCCAGAGACTTCCCATACTCTGGAACAGGCTACCCATCTATGTCAAGCAAAGTTCTTCATTAGCACTCTTCAAGAAAAATCTTGAGTGGATGGGAAATAGGAAATGCACCCTGGGGATCACTTCTATGTCTCTGCTCGACAGTGGCACAGGAAAATAACTTTCTTGGGTGGCGTAAGCCAGGGAACCTTGTTGGCTAGTCTTACGTAGGCCCTTGAGCCGATAGCCTAGTACCTACCTATGAACCTATGATATCTGAAGTGGGACTCCCAGAAGACTGTCGCTCCTTATGTATCCTTGGTGATAGTTGTGAAATTAGCTAATGTGTCCCTCTGTTGGAATTGTAGGCAATCCTTCAAGAGGCTAATGGTGTAAACTGTCTAATATTCTTTCATCATTTCCTGACTGTTTCTGAGGTGTACATGAGGTGACACCTCATAGTATCGCAAGCTAAGCCTATCAAGGGCAATTTATTTTGCTTACAATAACTTGTATTTGATGGTTTTAGAGAAGAGTTGCCTTTTGGCGGAATACTTTCATGTCGAATCTTGCTGATATTATTGCAACAGATTCATTTCAGGGTTTACTTTCTACATAGGCCATTGGTCCAGGATCTCAGTTTAGAGTTCAGGAACCCCTTATAGCCATACCATAATAGATGTGGTGAATAATATCCCTGTTCCTGAGCTGCAGTAAACTCTTGCATGACTGCAAACAGGTGTGAAGGTTTAGAGTAAATAAATAAATAAATACGAAGAAAGTTGAATCACTTAGCGTAGAATGAACTGAGCATGTCAGAAGAAAGAGTATGTGGTCAGTAACTTTTAACCATGTCACATATTCTTTTAAGCAGTAAACAATACATATTATGGTCTGCGCATGTTTATGTATTTTGCTGAAACTGCTAGATCGCTGGAGTTTGTGAACAAACTAAAATGTATCAGCTAGTCTGCTTAAGACTGCGTTCCTGAACCTTGACATGAGAACATTCACTGTATTGTAACATTACTAATGCTGAATTGGAAAAAGGATGTTTTAACCTATTTTTAGGACATTGGCATATTTCATTTTAGATATTTACCACTGTTTTAATGAATATCTACATTCACACATTCTGGTAGTAAACAGCTTTTTATTGGATACTGGGTTTGGTCTGCTAGATAACACTTGTTATTCTCACTTGTATTTTTTTTATAAAAATACCTGGATATCTTTGTTCAGCGAGACATCACTGGCTCTGGTTCTATCTCCCACACGTGTGTTTTCTTAATAAAAGACTTTGTATTTAAACTGCCCAGAGATGAAGTGTTTATTTAACAGATTCTTTCTTAACACAGGTAATTAGTAAAGTCTGACCATCTGGTATAGTATGGAATGGAGTTTCCATGTTTTAGGTGGTAGTGGGCTCCCATCTTAAAGGAGACCCTCTAAAGCCTCATGGTCAGACTGTGGACAAGGAATGCTCTTGTACACAGGACAGAAGGCCAAAAGGACATCTTCAATGTGTATTTTATCTATTCTTGTGGATGCACGGTGTCATCTGTAGTTGTGAAAGCTGGAGTAGTTGAGGGAATTCTAGCGACTGCAGTTGTTTAAGGGCAATGCAGTGATGGGATTCATAGGGGGAGTTAGAGGCAAATCTACCTATCCTGGTTATATGTTTGTTCAAGTTTAGCTAGGAGATTTACTTGTAGGTGGGTAAATAAAGCATAGATTAAGCAGGGGAGGAGGTAGGCTTGAGCAAATGAGGTCCTACATGTGATGGATAAGATTTGTTTTTATTTCTATACAGTAAACAGAATTTTTGATTTTTTTTTTTTTGATGGTTTGTTGAATATGGTGTTCACATTTCAGTTTATCTTCGCTTGTAATTTCAAGAAGTTTGGTGTGCAAGTCTGCATGAATGATAGTGTTGTCAAAGGAAGAGAAATGGAAGGAGGATTTAAGGTTGGACGTAGATTTTGGAAAGAAAAGAAGAATTTTGGTTTTCTTTGGGTTAAGGATGAGTTGGTTATTGATTAACCAGTATTCAGTGGTGTTAAAAGAAGACTGTGTGAGGGAGAGAAGTTCAGTAGAGGTGTCTGAGAGGATGATTAGAGTAGAGTTGTCGACATACTGGATCATTGAAGAGGTGCAGCAGGCAGAGTGAAGATTTCTAGTAAAAACTTCAAAGAGAAGGGGACTTAGAGTGGAGCCTTAAGGGGACACATTTTTTGATGTGTAAGAAAGGGGAGCAGGAGGACTGCCATCTAAAAGATAGCAGCCTGTTGTTAAGGTAACTAGAGAACCAGAGTAGTGGAGGTGGAGAGGAGGTTGAGTTCAGTTAGTTTTGAAAGGAGCTTGGGTTGGGAGATGGTGTTGAAAGCTTTGGAGAGATCAAGAAATAGACATGATACCAGTTTATTGTTATCTCTAGCCTATGCTATAGTCTAGGTGAAGGATAGAAGAGCTGTGATGGGGCCTAAAACCATACTGAGAGGAGGTGAGGAGGTTTTCCTGAAGTGGATATTTAAGAAGTTGCCTATGAATGCATTTCTCGAGAATTTTAAAAAGAGGGGAGAGGATGGCTGTAGGACAGAAATTGGAAGGATCGGTGGAGTTGCCTCCTTTGTGCAGTAGAATAGTATAAAAGGATTTACGGATGTCTGGGACTAAAGATTCTTTGATACAATGGTTGATAAGGATAGAGATGGGATATGCTATGGAATTGGCTGCAAGTTTGAGAAATTGGGGGGGGTAGGTTGTCGAAAGAAGAACAAGGTTTAAGTTTTAGTAGAAGGGATTTTATGTAGGCTTTGAAGAGGTGTCAAGCCCTGAAGTGGTTTATAGCCATGCTTGTAAAAATTGGAGTATATCTTTCTTTTCTGTTCCGTCCTCTAATCCCATTATTAGTGTATTGTTTTGACAACCCCATTCTCACTGTCCACCCAATCATTCAGTGACTGTGTGAAATCCAGCAGAAATTCTACTTTGTTCAACTTCATCCAAATGAACAGTTTGATCTTGCAGTATTTGCTTGAGCTTACCAGTGCACGCCACCACGTCATCACAGTGGTTTTAATTTTCTGGACTTGTGCATGAAGGTAAACTTGCAGGACATCCACTGACAGTTTCATCTGGTTAACAGAAGTGGTCAACAGAGCTATTTCTGGTGTCAGTGGCTGGTTAAAGATATGCCGTATTTGATAAATCTGTTACAGCTGCAGTGCAAGTCCACTGCTTGTCCAGAGTTGGCCCTTCCTTTAGATGCTGTCTTCTTAGGTGACATGTATACAACGCAGATCTCTGGTGAGTAGTCTATTATTCCCTTGTGGAATGAGTGTTCATATGGCTGCTGTTGTACTTTATTAATAATGTTAAGCCGCAAAGCACTCAGTTTTGATATGTGGTGCAGCGGTTAGCGTTGTCGCTTCACAGCAAGAGGTTCTCCCGTTCGATTCTCAGCTGGAGCACCTTCTCTGTGGAGCCTGCATGTCCTCCCCATGGTCGAGTTGATGTCTAAAGACATGCAGGTAAGTGCGTGCGTGAATGGGTGTGCCTTCTTTGAAGGTTGGGCATCGAGCTAGGAAATCGGCACCCTAAAAATCCACTGCCAGTCATTAGTGGACCAGTGATCCGCTGTGGCGACCCCTAACCGGGAAAAGCTGAAAGACATTAGTTTTTAGTCCCTGAACCAGAAGCACATTTTTTGGATGGTTTAACTGGTAAGGGATTCTAATATGTTCACGTTGGAGAGTAGGTTGTGTTAATTAAAAGGCGCAATTGTTTTTCTTTTTTAAAATATCTTTGCTACCTTGGCCACAGATGACTGTTGGCTTGTGCTTATTTCTCTTCTCTTCCCTCATAACTCATATACCAGCTGACTCCCCCAAGACTAGGGCTGTCATTTTGCAACCCCCACTTCTAGGCTCATGGGTGTATACTAAACTAATGACCATTATGGCCCGTAGAAGCCTAGCCATGGAGCCCAAATGTGACCCACAAATTTGATTTATATAGGGGGCAGTTTACTGACTGCCTCTGTCCATTAGAGATGTATGCACCAGGCCAAGGCAGAATTTTCCATTATTCGTCCTTTGATCCAAGTTGTGCTTAAGTGGGGTTAGGGAGGAACTCTGCTTCACATGGATGGGGGAGCCTGTTCCAGAGAATAGAAATTCTGAGAAACACATCTGTGTCTCCAACATGTCCTGTTTATGCTACAAGCAAAATGTAGGTCTTTTGATTTAGTACATGTCCTTTTCATATCACTGTT
This sequence comes from Protopterus annectens, assembly GCF_019279795.1. Taxonomy (NCBI): domain Eukaryota; kingdom Metazoa; phylum Chordata; order Ceratodontiformes; family Protopteridae; genus Protopterus; species Protopterus annectens. The sequence goes on from NC_056736.1 coordinate 406,964,139, forward strand.
GCAGTATTCTTTACACTAGGGATTCCCTGCCAAGTGTAGCCTGATGTCCAGCCAATATATAAAAGCCTTTAGGTTGTAATGGGTATGCCACATGTCACATGAATGCTCCCCATGCACTGTGTAGGGCATAAAGATGACATCCAGGTGTACCATCCTCAGAACATCTTTACCAACAGTTCATATGCCATCGTCAATTGTCTGCCTGAATACTCATTCGTCTTTTGGTTTCTGTCACTTTCAGATAAGTGCCCCATTGGGTTTTTTTGATTTTCTTGTCTTAAGTTTTGTCTTGTTTCTGGTTGTTGGGTTTTATGTCATCCAGAAAGCAGAAATGCCAGTGCAGGAGACTGATTCCCCATAAAGATCGTCATGAGCAGTGTTTGTTCTGTTTAGGTGCTTCCTATGACCATACATCTTGTGAGATTTGTCAAGCTTTCATCCCTAAGACGTTGCAGAGTCTGTTTTCTTCCCTTGTGATTTACGTAGAGAACTAACAACTTAAAACTGTTGGCTAAGGATACCATGGAAGAATCTTCCCGGCTCAAGGGCCAGCCGTCTGCAAGAAAAAGGCCAAGAAAGCTCAGTCTGATTTTTTTTTGGCTGTATCAACTCCACCTGATGTTTCTCTTGTGGCTGGTGAAAGCCTGGAGGATCACCTGGTTTCTTTCTTGGATTCCTCTGCAGTGTCTGCTTCACCATCTGACACCACACACGTCTATGGAGGTTTTGCAGACATCCACTTTGGATGTATAGGGGGAACCATGGCTGGTTATTACCAAAGGGCCTAGGGGCGTTCCTCAAATTTTAGTAAGGGAAGAGGTTCCAACTATTATTGAGTGTCATCAGTGGTCAGAGCCTCCAAAATTCTTCAAGCTAGATGCTCCACTTAAAAAGAAGCAGAAAACTAATATTCTATTTGCTTCAAAAGATCCGCAGAGTGAATGGCAAAACTTCGCTCAGGGCCTTTTTAATGCCCTTATGGCTCTTAAACTTCCACAGGGAGTTTCAGTTTCTGCCCCCCCCCCCCCGATCTCTTACCCCTATTAAGAGACCCAGGAGAGCAGGGTTTTTCTGAGGAGAATGCTGCTGATTCTGATGAAGAGTCTGTTGCATATTCCTCCCAGATTCCTTTGACATTTGATTATGGTTCTGAGGAAGAAGAGTCTATCAGTCCTGACTCTCCTTTTGAGATTTCCTAGGGTGATACTATTTTCAGAATTTTTCAAATGGGACTGTGCTCAAGTGTCTGATATTCAGAAGAGGTACTATGAGCTTCTACAAATAGTCTCTTAGACCCTCTGCTACTCCTCCTGTGTGTGCTTTTTCCACTGCGTCTCAGGCTCCTGATTTCCAACCCCCTGCTTCTAAAAAATCTTGGTAGGTTTTATAATGTGCCTAAGGACTGCAAGTTTCTTTACAAGTAGTCCTCTGCTGAACCCACTGTGGCGTCATTTTCTTCTGATAAGCCTTCCAAATTATTGCCTTCCACTAAGTTGCTTCCATCTGATTAAGGATAGGAGAACTATGGAGAGGCTGGGTAAGAAGGTATATACTTCTGCTACTCTAGCCTTTAGAGCTGTTTACTAGCAGACACACAAGATTAGGTACATTCTCGCTGTTCTCTGTCAAGCCTGTCAGGCTATTTCAGATCTCCCTGATTGAGGGGAAGGCTTCTGCTCTTGTTTTGCTGGGAACATCCTACCATATAGCTCACATTCCATTAAATGCAGCTGTGATGCAGCTGATGCTTCATCTAAGGTTGATGCTTTTGGATGTGTTTTGAGGAGATATTCCTGGCTCAGACTTCTGCTTTTGCCTGATGATGATATGGCTAAACTGATGGATGCTCCTCTGGATTATAAGCATTTGTTTGGTGCTGCTGCTGAAGAGTTGTTTAAGTCCCTTCAAGAAAAGGGCAAAGCCTTACAGGAGTTGGAAACATATTTTTGTTTCCCCTTTGTCCAAGTTTCAGAGAAATTATGGAATTATCCTAATGAGCCTGCTTTTGTCCATAGACAGTCCCGCCTTCCCCCAATGGTAAAAAGGGTGGTAGAAGGGCTACCCAAACACATACTGAGAAGCCTCCTTTTCCTGACACATCAGGTGCTGTCTGTCTACCTTTGCCATGATCTTCTAAGTCACATTCCTCTTTCTCTGGGTCTCTCTCTGTCCCTTCCTATTTGGCTACAGATCACTCAAGACTCCTGGGTTTTTCCATAGTTCACCAGGGTTATTACATGATTTGGAAATTTCTTTCCCCTTTTTCTGGGCGTTCTTCAGCCTCCTCAAGAACAACTGCCCTTGTTTCCCAAAGGTGCTTCAGGGGCTGTTGGCTCAGGGAACTATTCGGGAAGTTCCAATTCCTCAAAGGGGGAAGGAGTTTTATTCCAGAATGTTCTTTGTTCCCAGGGAAGAAGGCAGATGGAGACCCATTCTGGATCTTTCTCAGCTAAACACCTTTTTGTAGGTCCCCTCCTTTCGGATGCTGTCCCTTCAAACCTTGTTTCCTGTGTCACTTCCTCAGGCTTTTCTGTTTTCCCTGGATTTCAAGGATGCTTATCTACACATTCCTATTCATCCCCTTTTCAGGAAGATTTTACACTTTTGTGTTACTTCCTGGCATTTTCAGTTTTCTGCTTTGCCCTTTAGCCTTCCTAGTGCCCCAAGGATCTTCACCAGATTCCTTGCTCCTGTGATTGCTTTCTGCTGGTTAAGGAGGATACAGGTCTTTCCCTACCTGGACGACCTGCTTATTTAGTCTTCCTCTCCAGAGATCTTACTTCAGCATCTACACTTTGCCATTTCTCTCCTGAAAGTCCTGGGGTTTACTATAAATTTCAAGAAATCATTTCTGACTCCTTCTCAGGATCATGTTTTTCCTAGGTTGCAGGATCCGGACTGATCCAATGCTGGTATCCCTGCCTCCTCCCAAGGCCTTAACTCTCAGTGCTTTCTTTCAATCCCTTCTTCCTCTGGTTTAGCCAGAGAATTTTTGAGGGCTGTCAGTTACATGGCTTCCACCATTCCCATACTACCTCTGGCCAAGCTCCACATGAGAAAACTTCATTGGTTTCTAAAGTCAGTTTGGCTTCAACATTCTCATCCTTTAGATTTTCTAGTTTGTCTACTTCTAGGTCTCAAGCTGGAACTTTAGTGGTGTATTTATCTGTTGTTCCTCAACCCAGGGCTTCCTTTTCAACCTCCTGTCCCCTCTCAGGAACTTTTCACAAATGCCTTTGATGTGGGATGGGGGCTGCCTTCAGCCCTCTGAAGGAGCAGGTCCTTGATCACTGTTTTTTTTTTTCATAGAAGGGTATGTTTCTTTATTTTTTCATAGAAGGGTATGTTTCTTTATGCCTTCCCTGCCCTTCCTCTCATTCTGAAAAGTCCTTTTCAAGATAAAACAAGATCATAGGAGGTTACTAGGCTATTGGGCCTGAGCCCCTTATAAGCCTAGCCAAGAGTTTAGCCCATATTTAGAGAAATCCGCACCCAATGCCGCTGTCCAGCAGGGACATGGGTGGAAACCTAAGGGAGTATATTTTCTGTCTCCCATCCAGTTATCCAGGTTTCGCATAAAAAGGGGTAAAGAGGTACTCTGATGTGAAGAGGGAGTCAGTTCAATAGATGGGGGAGTTTCCGGGATCCTACTCCAAACCCAGGAACCGCAAGTACAGCAGGTGCAAAAGGCCAACTAACACATCCAAAAATCAACAACGGCTAGCACCAAGTAGTGAAACAAATTCTTTGTTGTGGCTGTTCCAAGTATTTGTAAAACACTACATAAAACACTCCAGAATGTAGTGTATAGACACACTACATAAATCAAACTGGTTTCAGCGTTAACATGCCTTCATCAGTGAGGTGTGGGTGATGTTTGAGGTGCAGTGATTGTGTTGACAACCTTTTCAGTGCCAGATATACTGACTTAAGGGGGTGAGAGCTTGGACTCTAGGTTCCTAATGTAATTGCATCTCTCACAAATTGTGTTCCAAGGTGGTAGTAAGTAGATGGTTGTCCATGTACATGAGGCAGTTGCTACACTGTCTCAGGATGCCCATATCAACCAGGCTGGCAGGAGAAACTGTAGGAAATTGTCCATCCATATGTGTCAGAATCTGAGGGAGAAAGGCCAGGGAGCGCTAAGGGGTGGGCCTAAAGCCCAAGTGCATAAACCAAAACTAAGAGCTTAGAATAACACTTAAGAATAATACTTAACAATTTAGACAGGCTATAAACAAGCAGTACTAAATGCAACAGAAAAGATGCAGTTGAACACTTTAGAGAACAGGCAGCAAGTAGCAGGAAAAAGCAAAGCAAGATGAAGTAACAGAGTAGTAGGAAGAAAACCAATTAGGAAAAATAGAAGCAGCTGAATAAAGTGTCGTTTTTTATAAAGTAAAAAGGGAGAGAGCAGGAACAGAAGATTATTCAAGGTTAAAGGACTAAGGGCTTTGGCCTTCCCAAATGATCTCTGTATTAGGTAGAATAAGCTAAAGAGATGGAACTGGGAGGAGTGTCCCAGATCATGTTTACAGTAGGGACGGGCAACTGCAAGAGCAACCAACTTTAAGAACATTGCAACAATAGGGTGGGAGAGTGAGAGAGAAATGATATGCAGGAATTTACAAAAAGGGAATTTTTTTTTTATCAGCAAGCCTTGAGACAATCAGATAACACAAAAGCTGATAAGTTTTACCAACTTTAAGAACACAACAGCAATAGGGTGGGAGAAAAAAAGTTTCAGCACAGATCAGAAAACAATGCCAGCAAATATATAAATTCAGTCAAGCAAAAATAGACGGTGCAGAACTCTGAACAAAGTGCCAAAATACACTTAGCTGTATATTTCCAGATTGTTTGAGAAGCACTGTCTGTCAGAACGCAAGGAGATTCTAGCAATGATATGCCGATGCTCCTAAAATCTTACTGGTGACTCCATGTTAGCCCAGACAGAATTGGTTGCCTCTTGTTCTGCATCTTGCCAAGGGCAGTTATCACAACTTATCTCATAGGGTGGACCTACTCAAAGAAGATAAGGGATCTCTCATCCATCCCTGCCTATCCACTCTTCAACTGACATTGTGGGTTATAGGGTTTTAATAGACACCTTTTTTTGAGGACAAGCTTTGGGTCCTAAGTCCTGTTGTAGACTATTCAGAAGGCATCGTGGGATGTTATTGAGACCCATTGAGACTGTGTTCTTGGCTTTAGCATGCACAGCCAGTATATGCTATGTATTTATTTGCTGTTACAGAACATTTCTTCTACGGGATTTTAAACAGGCTGCTGATGACTTTTTCTGAAGGTTGTCTTGTCCTGTATTTTTAGGGGAATGTGTATGTGTGATGGTGGTACTTGACTAATTGTTTAGTTTCATATGCATCATGCTGAAATATGTTTGATCTCCTCCTGCTTGACTGGTACTGGGCATATGCAACTCACACAGAATGTTTTTCTGCATCATATAAAGCCACTGAAAATGAATTTTGTGAGTTGGCTTGTCTAGCAACGTATAAAGTAACTGCATTTGCTTCTTTTGGGTGAGGGAGTGTGCACACTATTGATGTTGGATTACTAGTAAAACCTGTTGTTTTGGCCTAAATAATGTATAGGAAAAATTTAAGTTGTGCAGCAGTGATTACATGCAACCCGGGGTTTTCTGGAATTTGATACTATATTTGCAGTCAGGGCTTCATCTCTTCATTGCTTCATGTGTGATATTTAGACTGTAGCAAGCCACTTGTTGCATGTACAGCAAGCATTTTGCTACAGTTTACAAAGATGAACTATTTTTGGTCCTCATCTCAGAGGAAAAGATCTTATTCTTCCACCGTTAAGGAGTTTTAGGGTCAGGGAGCTGTGCAAGGGACTCTGACTTTCAGCAGCATAAGTCAGGCATACATTGAAATTAACACTTTCTTTTGGCAGCAACTTTCTTTAAAGGAGAACTCCACCCAAAAGTCATTTTTTTTTTTCTTTACAAAAAGTAGTTTTCCTGCCCTATAATCCAAGACTGAACACTTCACATAGAGAAAAAAAACACCATTTAATAATTGTTTGTTTTCTTTCCTGTATCTGTCTCGTTTGTTAGATCACAACAGCTACTAAGAGTGGCATAGTAATTAAGTTAGGTCACTTATCCTGACAACAGAGCCATTAAAAAACAATGACATTTAAATGTCCCTTATCAGTTGCAGATTGTCAGCATCACACCTCAGATATATAGTGTAGCATGGAGTCTGAACAAAGGCAGGGCTTTCAAGCATAGTTTTCAGATGCAAATGTCTTTCCCTTTAATAAAACTCAGTGCCACAATGAAAAAAAGCAAATATGGTTGGTAATCTAACTCTTCTTATTTTCTGTCAGTATATGATTTTGCGTTTTTTTTTTTCTACACTGTAATTTCTGCAGAAGTGCAGGTTTCTTCTGTAGTTGGGAAAGAAGATTAACATCAAAGACTTTAATTCTAGCTGCAGTATTTAAAACTGTGAGTGCATCACAAACCGCATCAGCCCAAGTTTAACACCTGTTAATCAGAAGGGATCAGATTTCTCACAATTGAACACTGAACTACAATGTTACTTTGAAAATAACAGTTAACTCGGCTACATTTTCAAGCCTGTGATTCAAACATTCCTGTACAACAGAGATGACCACTAATGAAAATCAAAGGAAGCCAAGCAACTAAAATGCAGATTGAAGCTGACTGTGAAAGCAGTGACAGCAATGTTGTCACCTGATGAGAGAGGAAACTAAAGTAAATGATCTCTCTAACATGACATGAAGGCTTGGCCATTGGCTGGAAAACAAAATAATGCTAGCCATGGCAGCCTCCTTCAGATCATTTTGGGGTATAACAAATTAGTAAATAACAGTAACCATTTGCTTTGATACAGAGGCATTAGCACTGCAGAAAAGTTCTAGATTTTATTTATTTAACATTTGTTTACCGGGAAAGTCCAACTTAGAACAAAGCCAATTTTCAGAGGAGGCCCAAGGAGAAATGTGTTTGTAACATGGAAGGAAACTAGAGCACCCAGAAGAAACCCACACAAATGCAGGAAAGGGCATGCAGACTTCACACAGAAGGCACCCCCACCTAGGGTTGCCACCTTTTCAAATGGCCAAAGTGGGACATTTTTGGGGCACACATCAGATTTTACAGGCCGACACATACCCACGGTCAGTACAAAGGATAGAACTGAACTGAACTTTTTTTCCTAAATAAAAGCTTATTCTTGTAGCACTTTAGTTGCTTATTATGCTTCTTGTAACATGTAGGTGTTTTAGATACAGAAATAACTATTTTATGCAACTATTACATAAATATGGGACATAATTATGTCCTACAATCTCAGGACATTTGCCCTTTTTAATATTTTTTGGCAGGACACAACTGCCCAAAGAGGGACTGTCCCTCTCAAAGTGGGACAGGTGGTAACCCTACCCCCACCCGAGAATCGAACCGGAGAACCTCTTGCTGTGAAGCGACAACACAACTGCTGCACCACTTTGCCGTCCATTTGCTGCAAAACACGTTTTTTTTTTTTTTTTTTTTTTCAGTTTTTGGGTGCAGTTCTCCTTTAAAACGTGGACACTTTGTCTTCATCTGTCTCAAACTAGTGTTTCTTCATTGTTTATCTTTTTTTTTTTTTTTTTTCCAATTTTTATAAAATGTGTAAACTCTATATACTCAGGGTGCTACGCATTAGGTAAGGCCTGCATAACGTCATACTTTTCCTGCAGACTTGCTTTTAAACTGTGCCAGATTTTATAAACTGCTGTGCAGATGTTTCAGTGTGCAATCAGGCTACTGGTTTGGTAGGTAAAGTCACAGATGCTTTAATTGCATTTCTTTTAGTAAATTATACATTAATCCTTTTCACTATTTTGCAAGTCACATCTCTGTGAGGAATTGTGCTACAGCATTGTGATCGTGAGATATCTGAGTTTAAGATTGGTTTAATGTTGCTACTGAAATTAAGACATGCCAGACCATACTGAAGTTTCAAGTTCTGTTTTGCATACAGGTGCCTGCAGTTTTGGGTACATCAAAACTGCTTGGTACTTTTTACATTTTATATAGTCCACTGCTTAGTTATTTTTACATTTGGTCTTATCTTGTTCTCATTATAATTTGTGCTATATTTGTCTTCACCCCAGTTGAGAATTGCAACTTTTTTTATGCCACCAACAAAACCCTGCTGCATTTCCAATGAGGAAGCTAAGGCTTGCCATCTCACCAATACTGTCCATGCCATTGATAAGGTCAGTATTTCTCATTAAATGGGTATGAAGGTGGCGGCAAGCTGTTTTGGTGGCTTTGCTGCCAGAAGGAAGAATATATTCAAAAACATGCAGTCTGTACTCATTTAAAGACAAGGAAGCATTTGCAACAAAAATGAGGTGCACAAGCATCCATAAAGGTATGGTACCATCAGTTTTAATCTTGCAGTTCTGCATTAGCTTAATGTGTAACCTAGCCTCTTAGCTGATCTTGTACTGAAATAACTTTATTATTCTCATTGTAGGTAGCAGCAAGGCCAGCAAGCGCTGACAACTTTACGCCTTTAACTGGGTCAAGAAAAGAAACGCAACAATTCACAATTAATCTTTTTCATGTCGTAACTCCATCCCTTTGGAGAAAGTTTTAACGTTTATTTTCTCTATCAGAACACCAGGCAAAGTTGTAGTCTTTCTGAACCTATACAGCTCAGAACTGTCTACTTGTAAGAAGTGTCCTTGACATGAATCTTTTCTGAAACAGCAGATTAAAAATGAGAAGGCTTTTATTTTCCTGGATGAGATCAGATTCCTGTTAATTCGGTTTGCTGGCCATTTTGAAGTAATAACTCAGAAGCTGCCAGAAAAATTTGTCCGTTTGGGTAGTTATGTTGCAAAGCAGTACCAGAATAGAATGGATTATTTAACGGCATCTTTCACTGCCTATTTCAAAGGGTGTGCATATTTTGGTATCACATCAACTACTACTACTTTCGTCTGAACAATATACAGAGCTTCCAAAAAGCTGATAAGATGTGCCTGGTTTTGACTTGTCAAGCATACAGAATTACAGCACAGAAAGGAGGACATCAGCACTGTTGAATATTGGGGCATCGAACAAATTGCACTGCCAGGTCTTGCAACTATGTTGCAAAGCATTACATGTGGCTCTCAGTTTTGAAAGCAGATATAAACTGAACATTTTCTGAGTATGCTGGCCTTTTAAAAAGGCAGTAAAAAAATCATGTGGGAAGACAATACTGCTGCTCATGCTAAAATTTAACAAGGATTTCTATGTTTGGTGCATGGCAGTTGGTGTTTTGTATTTTGTCACGTTCCTTAGAAAATACTGTTAATATTTGTAATTTGTATGCTTTCTTCCTAGAGGAATTAAATTTTTTGTCTTTCTTGAAAATTTAAGTTTTCTATTGCTATTTTATATCTTTTGAGAACTGCAATTTTTTTCAATCGAAGCCTGGGGCAAAAAGCTCCAAAGAGCATTAACAATTAAAATTTATTTTATTTATCCTGGAAACTGGTCCTTTGACCAGGGTAATCCCACTAGGCAAGTATCCTCTTTTCAGGGGAGACCTGAGGTGGTATTTATACTACCAGGGGAAATTTGGCCAGGGTATCGGGGAGCTTCCCCTACTCATGCCATAGGATCTTTAACATCCATCTGAGCTACCACCAACTCAAGCAGATGGGGCCTCATTTTAACATCTTATCTGAAGGATGACGCACTCAGGAGTGCAGCAGCCTGTTATGCAACACTGCAGTGTCAGTAATCGATGTACTAGGTATGGGAATAGAACCCACAGCCTTCTACACCAAACACAAGTGTGCTACAATTTGAAAAAATACAGTTGGTAAATATTACATGCAATAGAGACCAAGACCTGTAATTTTGTTGCTGTTATAGGAGGTGAAGTTATGGATTTGCTGATGCAGTACAGTATTTTTTACCATTATTTTAGATTGCAGATGTAATTGTCAGGTATAACAGAATATTTAAGATGTGATGCTTAACATGCATGTCTTTGACAAATAAAAAGCAATGTGCAACCCATTTCAGTACTGTTTTTTTTCTCTTTCTTCATTGCTGTTGCAAAAAAATATTAACTAAATTGGAAATTTGAGTAAAAGCAAGTATGTTCAGAAGGGCCAATTATATGTAGATATCACGTTCCATTAGTGTTAAGACCTCATAATGGGAGGATGAGATGAATGCTAAAAAAGGTGTGTGTGGGTTACCAGACAGTCATTTTTGATGGCAGAAATTGTTGTATCAGCTGCAAAGCAATCCTTTATCTTCCATGAAAGACTTGCAGTATCCCCACAATTTCCTTGAAATATCTCTGCAATTTTGGCACTATTTTTCCCCACCATTTTCTTCGTGGCTTTGGGCATTACCTGTACTGTAGCATGAAAACAGACTGTGAGCATTGGTGACAGGCAAGAGGTACAGAGAGAGGCTTTTTATATCTGGTCCACAAGTAACGCTGTAGCGCAGCAAGAACTGTCCTGAGAGGAAAAGCAGTTGGATGGGAAAAAAATGGCATCAGTCATTTGCAGAAAACTGTTAAATAAACCAGAGAGCTGTGGGTAGCTCAAAATTTGATTACTAAAGCCTAAAAATTTGCATTTCATGCCTTTTGAAAGGGTAGGACAGTATTTTGTTTGATATAAGTAGCTTGCAACATGCCAAGTATAGGATTAAGTTAAAGTGATCAGGGTAATGGAAGACATGCTACCTCATAAAATGTAAATAGTTCTATACAAAGTATACATGCACATACATATATGTATATATGTGTATGTATGTATGTATATATATATATATATATATATATATATATGAACATATGTTACATGCATGCGGTATGTAGCTTTAAAATACTGCTGAACTAGGCTCAGAAACCTGTTTTGTGGTACAGTTTCTTCTAAGTATTCATTTTGATAGAAAATCTCATGGAGGTAATCAACCTCCAGAAGTATATTTGTGTTTGCTACTGACCATTCTGACGAACCCACAGAGAATGCACCCCCCTTACAAATAATGTTCATAAATTCAAACTATGCATCTCCTTATAGGAGTTTGCTAAGAATAAAGTAATTATATACACCCCTTTCAAACCATGCATCCAGTGCACTCTTAAAGATCTCAAGACTTTTAATGCATAATGGTGTAACATCCCATAATTTACCAGTTCTTCCATGGAGTGATCTTCCCTTACGGTACTGTTATAAAGAGGATTATTCACAAGCAAAATCATTATTTTTGATTCCTTGTGAGTGAAACTTAAACTCATTTCCTAACATTGCTCTCATGATAGCATCAATCATACATTTGCAGATTAGTATTAAATCAACTCAGACTATTCTATATATAAATGAGTACAGCATCAAACTTTTCACCTAGTCTTATAAAACAAATGATCTGAAGTAGGAAGACTTCATTTGTCTGCAACCTGTGGGATTTGGATCCGACATCGGATCCGAGCTGGCAATTCATAAGCTTTAGGATCCGAGCTCCTAGCTCCTCCCTTTACCCACAATCCCCTGCTAAGCCCTGACTGACCTCAGATTTCGTTTGCTGCGTTCAATAGCTGACAGGAATTTTGAGCTCCATAGCGAAAGGAAATTGGTGACATCTTTTTTGCCTATATTTTTTCTATATAGTTAGTGTGTTTGTTTAGGCTTTCCTCCCTTCCTTAGTTAACCTTCTCGGGGAGAGGCACAGAGAGGGGCACCATAAGCGGCGGGCCGAGGCCTCTGTCTCGGCCTCGCCGCCTAAGCGTGCTTCCCCTCTGGCTTCTAAATCTCCTCCTCCTCGGCTCCGATCCCCTCGGTTCTCTCCCGGACCCGAGGAGGTGGAGACTAGACCTTCGTCGAGGTCATCGAGGAGACACTCTAGATCCGCCTCGGTGGCCTCGTCGAGGTCAACTTTTTCCATGTCGGACACTGATATGGACCGGATAATGAGGCGATTCATCCAGGCCCAGATGCAGATGGGAGTGCTCCTGGCCCCCCCCCCCCCATCCGGGAGGGGCCTCGACCCCTTTTTTCGCCCCCATAGCTCCTTCTACGACCCGACTCCCAGGTTCGGAGCTTTCGAAGCCGGGCAGCGGTGGACCCGGGGGTGGGTCGGATCCGACTGGTTGGCGCACCTCGGATCCGATCCCTCCCTTGAGTGCTTCGGGTACTTCGGACCCGACCTCTCGGAGCCGTGGGCCTAGCCTCGGATCCGAGGGAGCCGGTGTCTCTTCGACTCCGTCTAGGTCGGAGCGCACCGGTCTCTCGGATCCGACGGTCTCTGCTCCGGTTCTGATCCCTTCGTCGGATCCGAGTGGGGGTCGGCTCTTGGGTCTTAGAGAAGTCGGCTCCCCCTCGGCCTTCGTTGTGGAGAGGGTTCTGTCGAGGACATCCGGACCCCCGGTCCCTGTCTCTGCTCCATCCCGCACTCCCTCGCAGCTGGGCCAGGCTCCCATCAGCCGGTCTCAGCGACAGCCCGCCTCAATGTCCCAAGTGGTTCCTTTGGAACAACTGGTTGCTGGCGAGGACTCCTCGGACAGTCCCCCTGAGGAAGTACCTCGTAAGCATAAGTGTAAGAGGAGGCACGTGGACTCCCCCGAGTCTATTACTGAAGACACGGACTTGGAGGAAGGGGAGGGCTCCCCAAGATCACCCCCAGAAGATGTCTTCTTTGGAGACATTATGGAAATGTTAAGGATCGGGGGGGGGGTCTGCCCCCAAGGCCTCCTCGGACGAGTCTGTGTTCTTGGAGGCATTTGAGGCGGGCCCGTCTACTTCTTGGGTGTCCCCTCCTGCCGACCCTCTGGTGGACCTTATTGCCACCAGAGCGTGGAAGGACCCGGACACCGTAGAGCCTGTTCCCAAATGTCCGGACCGGATTCTTAGTCCCCCATCGGACCGTACACATTGGAGTAAGGGACCCCCAGTAGATGCCATGCTGATGGCTGCAGCCACAAAGAGGGAATTGGCTCAGGAGAGTCCCTCTATGCATCCCCCGAGCAAGGAATCCCGCTCGATGGATCGCATTGGGAAGCGAGTCTTTAGTTCAGCAACCTTCTCCCTGAGGGCGCTGAACTATATGGCACACGTGATCAGGATGCAGCGAGACGTGATTAAGGAATACGCTGCATCTCCCCCGGAGTCCATGTCGGCAGAGGACAACCAAGTGTACTCCACCCATATGGCCACTCTCAGAGCGGTGTCTAATACTTCTATGCGGCTCTTATCTCACGCAGCAGAGGAAGCCACTAGAGCTAGCGGATCGGGCCTTGTTATGAGATGCCAGGTCTGGCTCCGGCACTGTGACTTCGCGGAGCCCTTCAAAGCGACCTTCGTGAATGCCCCCTTTGATGGTTCTGCCCTTTTTGGCAAAACGGTTCGTGAAACGCTTGTCCAGAGCGAAAAGGACGGGAAGACGCTGCCTGCCGTCGGAATCCGCTTCTCAGCTCCCCAGAGGTCCTTCTCGAAGAACCAAAAGGGACAGAAGAAGATGTGGTTCTGGAAATCGCAGCAATCCCAACCTGCTCCGGACAACCAATCCTTCTGTGGCAGAGGAGGACAGGGAGGTCGCCGTCCTAGAGGCAGAGCGGCTCCTAGGAACTTTGGGTCCAGAGAACCTTTCTCTGACAGACCCACGCAGCACCCCAGATGGGTTACCCGGCTGCTCCTCTCTGGAGGCAGTCGGGGGCGTTTTTCGAGGCACCTGACATCATGGGACTCAATCATGTCAGACCGTTGGGTGCTTCGGGTGATATCCAGAGGCTATTCAATCCCCCTTCACAGTATTCCCAGATCCAAAAACCTCCCCGATGTGCCACCCGATCAATGGGAGGTAGCAGCTGTGGAAATCGCACAGCTGCTAACAAAAAGAGCCATCCAACACGTCCCCCGAGATCAGACCGGATCAGGGTTTTACTCCAGGTTCTTGGTGCCAAAAAAGATGGGGGACTTAAGACCGATCCTAGACCTGTCACAACTGAACCTGTCTGTAACCAAACAAAAATTCTGGATGGTCACCTTACAATCTATTCTCCCCCTTTTGCGGGAGAACAATTGGATGTGCTCTATAGACGTCAAGGACGCGTGCTACCACATTCTAATGGACAGATGGTCCAGGAGGTTCCTTCACTTCCAGCTGGGAGCCAGTCACTACCAGTTCAGGGTCCTTCCCTTTGGTCTCATCTCTGCCCCCAGGGTGTTTACCAAGGTATTTGCAGTGGTAGCGGCCCACCTGAGACTCCAGGGAATGCAGGTGTTTCCATACCTGGACGACTGGCTCCTTACAGCATCATCAAGGCATCTACTGTGCTCAGCCAGGGACTATTTCCTTCATATAGCCCCTCGGCTGGGCATCACCATAAACCGAGAAAAATCTTCCCTGGCCCCCACACAGCTTATAGATATTATAGGAGGAAGATTGGACACAAGAAACATGCGGGCATTCCTCACTCTAGATCGACTGTCCAACCTGAGGTGTCATATCACGGCCATCTTAGAACCTTCTCCGACTGCAGCTATGGTCCTGAGGGCCCTAGGTTCAATGGCGGCAGCCATCCCACTCTCCTCCACGCTCGACTACACATGAGGATCCTTCAATGGACCCTCCAGGTCCAATGGTCCCTGCTTTACATTCCTCTCAACAGCCCGATAGCCATTAGCAGAGCATGCAGGAGCTCCCTGTTCTGGTGGCTCCAGTCGACAGACCTCTTGACAGGGAGACCCTTCTGTACTGCATTCCCCCTAGCCACAGTGACCATGGACGCTTCTCGCCTCGGGTGGGGGGGGGCATTCAGCGGGCAGGATTGTCCAAGGCACGTGGAACAGTTCAGAGACCTCCCTGCATATAAATGTTCTGGAAATGAGGGCAGTGCTGTTAGCGTTGCAAGCACTACACAGCCTTCTTCCTGTAGGAACTATTGCTATCCAGACAGACAACATGTCGGTAGTCTGGTACATCAACAAACTGGGTGGAACCAGGTCCTACCCCATTTGTCGAGAGGCCATGAGAGTATGGGAATGGGCAATCTCCACCAACCGCTTTCTTGTGGCAACGCAGATTCTGGGAAGGTCCAACATTCTAGCGGACAAGCTCAGTCGCACCATTCTTTCCCCCTCACGAATGGTCTCTCAATTCTCTAGTAGCGAAGTAGATTTTTGCCACCTGGGGGCAACCCTGTTGCGATCTTTTTGCTTCTCCCTCAAACGCCAAATGCGACAGTTTCTTCACTCTACTTCCCCCATTCGGGGAATCCCCGAGAGATGCCCTGGTGCATGCTTGGCCTCCCGATCTCCTATATGCTTATCCTCCTCTTCCTCTAATGCAAAAACTATTACAGAAAGCCAGCAGTTTGGGGAGCAGAATGATTCTCATTGTCCCATTCTGGCCTCGTCAACTATGGTTCCCTTATGTATGGTCTCATCGAGTGAATCTGCCCTGGATTCTAGATCCAATTCCGGATCTCATTTCCCATCCTCAGGGGCTTCCAATCCCGAACCTTCACACTCTGAAATTGACAGCTTTGCTGCTCCAGTTCCATCCCTAATCAGGTCTCCCGGTATCTCTTCACCAGTGAAAGCCATCATAGTGGCTGCCCATAAACCTTCTACTAGGAAGGTTTATCGAAGCAAATAGAAGCGGTTCTCTATTTGGGCGGAACATAAAAATCTTGATCCCTTTTCCGCGCCGTTCTCTGCGGTACTAGACTTCTTGAGAGACCTTTTCCAACAAGGAGCAAGCTCTTCGACGGTAAAGGTACAGATGGCAGCCATTTCTCATTACCATGTGGGTCATGACTCGACACCTCTCATGGCTGCAAAAATTTGTAAAACCTTTCTTAAGGGTGCTTTCCTCTTAAGACCTCCTGTGAAGGAAGCCCGCACCACCTTGGGACTTATCTTTAGTGCTGCAGTCCCTAATCACTCCTCCTTTTGAACCTGCAGCCTCTGTGGACTTGAAGTATCTTTCCTGGAAAACTGCTTTCTTAGTGGCCATTACGTCGGCTAGAAGAGTTTCAGAACTCCAAGCTCTGTGCGTCAAACCACCTTATCTCTCCTTTTTTCCTGATAGGGTCTCCCTCAAGACCAATCCTTCCTTTCTTCCAAAGATTGCTTCCGAATCCAATATTAACCAATCTATTAATTTGCCAGTTTTCTTTCCCAAATATAAAAACAAAGGAGAATATAAACTGCATTCCTTAGATGTTCATAGACAACTGTGTTTCTACATTCACAGAACAGCTGGTCATAGACATTCCGATCAACTGTTCATCTCCTTTGCAAAATTCGCACTGGGTAAGGCAGTCTCTAAGGTCACCTTGTCAAAGTGGATGTCTAATTGTATCTTGTAGGCTTATGACACCTCAGGAAGGCCAGCTCCTCAGAGAATTACAGCACATTCTACAAGAGCAGTATCTACTTCTGCTACCTTTAAATCTAGAGTACCATTAGAAGATATTTGTGCAGCAGCCACTTGGACCTCATCTCATACTTTCATTTCACATTACAAAGTGGATGTTGTTTCCAGAGGGAGAGCATCCTTTGGCTCTGCGGTGCTCCGGAACATCCTTCCATGACGGCCGCCCAAGATCCAGGTAGCTGGGGACTCTGTCCCACAGGTTGCAGACAAATGAAGTCTTCCTACTTCAGATTAAGAAGTTATGTACTCACCATAACGTTCCATCTGAGTAGGTGACTTCATTTGGATGCAACCATCCCCCCCTCCATCCCCCTGACCTTTCAAGGCTAGTAGTCCTTGTTTACCCAGGATTCTGTTATACTGGTATTCACAGGGCAAACTCAATCTGAGGTCAGTCAGGGCTTAGCAGGGGATTATGGGTAAAGGGAGGAGCTAGGAGCTCGGATCCTAAAGCTTATGAATTGCCGGCTCGGATCCGATGTCTGATCCGAATCCCACAGGTTGCATCCAAATGAAGTCACCTGACTCAGATGGAACGTTATGGTGAGTACATAACTTCTTATTTCACCCTAGTGATTTATCTTGCAAAGTATCTTTGGATCCTTTGCAGCTTATAACACCATGAATTGCATAAATGCCAGTGTGTACTGTTCAGTTATAGGTCTCATTACAGCCTTGTAAATAGGCAGAAGTACACTTTCTTCCCTACTAGATATTCTACATAAGATGCATTTTATAACTGAGTAGTGCTTCCTAGTCATCGGTTGCACATTTTCTCCATACATGACCCCACTATTTACAGTAATTCGTAGATACTTAACCCTTTCATCACTTCCAAATATAGCATTATGACGTATCAGTAATGGGAACTGTTTTTGCCAGAGTGCAACACTTATGTTTTTTTGGCATTAGAAGCCATTTTTTTTCTCAAAGATCACACATGTAAAGTATCCACATATCCCCTCAGCATGGCTTGAGCATAGCTATGTTCATAGTTGTCTCAGTTTTAGTGTCTTGGGTAAATTTACTAATCCAAACAATGACTTTCCTTTTTGATGTAACATCATGTGTTCAGGTGAAAGTGTAAAAAGATGTAGGAGATTCATAGCTTTTTAAGGGAGCTAGCTTTCTTCATTGTCAGTAGCCTTGTAGGCATGCTATGATGCTTTGTGATAATACCATTTGTGTGACTTCTGATTAGGGAAACCTCAGTAGATACAAAATAATTTGTAAAATCAAGCAACATCCTCTAAAATTGTTCTTCTTTCTGAATTCGGTAAAGAGGGATGGCAGAATCCTGTCAAATGATTTCACTTGTGCTCTGTCTAAACCGAGAACATGTGTAAGTGTATATGAAGTGGACTTAATTCTGATTAGTTGTGGTGTTGGCAGAGTTGGTAGGGTTGCCAGGATGCAGTAGTTGA
Organism: Protopterus annectens; assembly: GCF_019279795.1. NCBI lineage: Eukaryota > Metazoa > Chordata > Ceratodontiformes > Protopteridae > Protopterus > Protopterus annectens. The sequence goes on from NC_056736.1 coordinate 406,982,019, forward strand.
TTGATGGTAGTCCAGAATGCTTTGGGGTTTGTATGGCTTGATGGTTGTAAAGTTTTTACTGGACTCAATTTTGTTTTTTTTAGTGATGTTTCTGAAATGTTTATATTGTTGATTAGTAGCAACAATTTTGGTTTGCTTTCATGTTTTCCTTATGAAGCTTATTTAGGTTGGTATCAATGTCCATATTATTTCCAGGGAGTATATAGACTCCAGTTATACATATAAATTTGTGTATGTTAATTTTAGGAGAGAATACAAGTATTTCAGCATTATGAAAAGGGGGAGGACTGAGGTGATCTAGTGTAAGATGCAACATATTTTTGTAGATGATTGCGCCTTCTTTTTTTTTCATAGGGGTTCTGTCTAGGTTTAATATATTGCATTCATGTGGAAGGATTCCATATTTTATTTCTTGTTTTAACCAGGATTCAGTAATGATAAATATATCAGGGTTATGATGTACTATCTAAGCATGCACTTAAAGCAGCTTGTTGCGAATGCTTCTAAAATTAGCTGTGCAAGAGTATAAACCTGTGGACTTTGTTGACGGTATGTTTGTTACAGGGATATATTGGAGTTTGGTGAATCTTTAAGCTCAAAACTTTATATCACATTTTGTGATGCTGATCTCATTTTGGCATTGTGTCATACCATTTTAATTTTTACGGACTTTTCTAAACCTGTTTATAGTGTATCTGACAATTTGAATGTGTATTCTCTTGAAGCTTTCTACCCTGGCCCACATAGTCTGCTCTACTGAGCACAGCCCATCAACAACAGTAATAAATTTAATGAAATTAAATGTATATTGTAACTGTATAGAAGCTACCAGTAATATCATCTTATTTTTTCTTTCCCTAAGTATTTGTTGATTGCCACAAAAGAGGAACCATGCAAGGCAGAATTTCATTTTTTTTTAATATTACTTCACATTTGATCAGGTAGTCGCAGCCAAAAAGTGCAAGCCTTTGCTGACTCCTTTACATAGTTTGTAAGCAACTGTGAACAATAGTAAGAAAAAAAGCCAGCACCTCGAGTGGTTCTGATATAATGATTTATTCTTCAAAAACTAGACCGGTTTCAGCTATTCAGCTTTCATCAGTAGTTGAAAATCACATGAAAAAACTGCTCCTTATATATTAATGAAAAAGTCATGACATCACTTCCTGTTATTAAAGAAAAAAACACATTATTGTCTTAACAATGAACATATTAAATAGATGAAAATTGTGTATAAGTGAAATACAATAAATATGCATAAATTGTTGATAGTCCATCCAAAATTGTGCCATATTAATAAAAATATAAAATTATAAAGAAATAAATGAAGACTTTACCTGATAAAATAGATGAGTATAGTGTGATGATAAAGAGGAAAAACACATTGACATATATAAATGGTTCTAACGATTTCTTTGATTGGGGTTCCAGTATGCACAATAGTCTTATACCATGAAAGAAAACTAAAAATAGTGAATATATATAGAGAAGATGAAAATTTATAATTTATCATTAAGCCCTGGTGGGAAAAGCCCACCCAATTTGATTATCCATCTTTTCTCTTTATTGTTAAGGATTTCATGCCATCCTGTTTTAAATGCCCTGTTTCCCATGATATGATCAATGATGCAAAAAGAAAATTTGGCCGTGGCGTGCTTGATGGTGTGTCTGTATAGAGCATTAGTAGATCTGCAATTCCTGATGTCTCCCAAATGTTCTGCTATTCTGGTGCGGAATTGTCTGGATGTTTGGCCTACATAAAAAGCTTGGCATGTGCATGTAGCCAGGTAAATGATCCAGTCGGAACTGCAATTTCCAAAAATTGTCATATCATGTATCTGTCCTGTGTTTTTACTTGTAAAACTTTTAGTTTTGAATATATAATTACAAAAACTACAATGGCCACAAGGATATGTGCCCACTAATTTGTCTCCTGTGAGAGTTCTCTGTATGGCAGTGTTGTCATGCATGATGTTTCTTTTGTAATGAGAAAAATGGGAACCTAATGTTTTGCCTTTCCTATAGGAGAAATAACAGCGTTCTCCCAAATAGCCCTCCAAAAGAGGATGGCATGAAATCCTTAACAATAAAGAGAAAAGATGGATAATCAAATTGGGTGGGCTTTTCCCACCAGGGCTTAATGATAAATTATAAATTTTCATCTTCTCTATATATATTCACTATTTTTAGTTTTCTTTCATGGTATAAGACTATTGTGCATACTGGAACCCCAGTCAAAGAAATCGTTAGAACCATTTATATGTCAATGTGTTTTTCCTCTTTATCATCACACTATACTCATCTATTTTATCAGGTAAAGTCTTCATTTATTTCTTTATAATTTTATATTTTTATTAATATGGCACAATTTTGGATGGACTATCAACAATTTATGCATATTTATTGTATTTCACTTATACACAATTTTCATCTATTTAATATGTTCATTGTTAAGACAATAATGTGTTTTTTTCTTTAATAACAGGAAGTGATGTCATGACTTTTTCATTAATATATAAGGAGCAGTTTTTTCATGTGATTTTCAACTACTGATGAAAGCTGGAATAGCTGAAACCGGCCTAGTTTTTGAAGAATAAATCATTATATCAGAACCACTCGAGGTGCTGGCTTTTTTTCTTACTATTGTTCACAGCAGCTTGGTTGCCGAGCACCAGCCGTACTTGCTAGCTGAACTCCACACTGAATAGTTTGTAAGCAAACCTGAAAACTTAATTGGAACAAGAACTGATTGACACATTGGGCATGCTGACAAAATGCTGTTACACCCACATGCATAGAATAAAACAAAATAATGCTGCAACAAGCAGTTAAGTTATATTTTTTTAACTCTACAAATAGTGCAAAGGAAAATATATCTGAAGTTTGTCAATTTTCATGCTATCCTCAATGGATGGGTTCAATTCTGATCCCACAGAACAGACTCTGCCACTTACTAAAGCTCTTGACAACCAAAAACTCTCGAGCTTCCCCCTCTACCCATAATGCAGCTGGTTCATTACCTCAGACCTCGTTTGCTGCTATAAGCTTCAGACATGTTTTTTTGCCTTACTCTCAAGCCTTCAGATAAGTGAATTTCTGCTGTCTTTGTACCTTATATTTTCCCACCTTTTGTCAGATCTTCCTTTTTCTATATCTTTTGCACCTTTTTTGCTGTTTCCATTTCCTTTTTTTTGAATTTTGTGTACTTCTTGGAAACTATTGTTAGTACCCTTCTGTAGCTTCCCTTTTCATCATCTCTGGCATTTTTTTACTTTTCTACCTTCTATATAAAAAAAACTGCGGTTGTGGTGCTGCGGTAGCATTGTCGTCTCACAGTAAGACGTCCTGTTCGATTCCCAGCTAGAGCGTCTTCTGTTTGGAGATGTGCGTGAATGGGCGTACCTTCATTGAAAGTTGTGCGTCAGGGCCGGCAACTCGGCACGTAAAAATCTACTGCCAATCATTAGCGGACCGGAGTTCCGCTGTGGTGACCCCTAACCGGGAAAAGCCGAAAGACACAACAACAACAACCTTCTATATAAAACAAAAAATCTATCTGTACGACTATTCCTTCTTTCGTGTGTGTGTGTGTATGGGGGGGGATCTTCTGCCTTCCCGCTTTGGCATGGGAGATATAAACAAGGAAAAGGAGAACACCCCTGTGGGGTTTAAGAGGTATGCGAAGTGTTCCAACAAGATTTCGTATTTGGACCAGCATTCAGTATATATTTCCTGTTTAGGACCTCACCATTTACAAGAAGACTGCTCCATTTGTCATTTTTTAGCCATCGGGCTCTAGTGGAGTGCAAAAACAAGTTGATTTTAAAGGGAATGTTACCCTTCTTCTGTGAGGCTATTTCTGGGTCATCGTCTGAGAGAATTGTTTGATCATGGGGCCAGCCTTGCTGCGATGTATTTGCCTCTCCCCTGAACAAATGCAGCAGCTATTTTGCCCTACTCTCCCCAATGTGACAATGTGGGAAGACCCGAGGGATGCGTCTTCTCCATGATTGCCCCCCCCCCAGTCTCCATTATTCCTTTCCACCAATACCTTTGATTACCAAGTTTCTTCAGAAAGCCATCAGGTTGAAGAGCAAAGTCATCCTCATAGCCCCCTTTTTGGCCTCAACAGATTTGTTTCCCCTTTCTTTGGACTCTCCTAACCAAACAACCTTGGATACTGGATCCAGTTCCAGATCTCCTGTCCCACATGACAGGCATGGTCCATCCTGACATTCACAGTCTCAAACTGATGGCTTGGTATCTCCACTTCCTGTAGTAACCAGACAACCTATGCTTTCCTCCCCTGTCCGATGCATGCTACTATTGTCTCATAAGCCATTCACACAAAAGCTGTATTCTAGTAAATGGAAGAAGTTTGTATATTGGCCCCTGCAGAACTGCATGGACTCCTTTTCAGCCCCGATTCATGAAACCCTCAAATTTTTGGCATTTCTTTTTGAGAGTGGAGCCTCTGTCTTCACCATCAATCTCCAACTTCCATATTTGTTTCAAAGACACTTCTGTGGCCTTTCACAAACTCTGTAAATCTTTCTTGAGGGGTACTGCTGTTATGACCTCCCTTCAAGGACCCTACTCCACCATGAGACCTCAACTTGGTATTGCAAGCAATCACTCAACAACCATTTGAACCTGCTCACACTTGTGATATTAAGTTCCTTTTCTGGAAGACTATTCTGTTAGTCACGGTCACTTCTTCCAGAAGAATTTCAGAGATTCAAGCCCTGTCATCTAAACCTCCATATTTAGTCTTTCTTTGGGACAGGGTTTCACTCAGAACCAACCCCTTGCTCCTTCCAAAAGTGGTCTCTAAGAACAACATCAATGAATGTATTAACTTGCCTGTTTTCCTCCCCAACTATTCTAACAAAGGAGAGTATTGCTTACATTCTTTGGATGTACATAGTTACATTTCTACTTACACAGGACAAAAGACTTCAGAAAATCAGACCAGCTTTTTATCTCCTTCTCACATACTAAATTGGGACAAGCTATATCCAAAGTCACTTTAGCAAAATCGCCGGCTAACTGCATTTCCTTCACATATTCCAGATGTGGTATTACTCTTCTAAGACCCCCCCAAAGGCTCATTCCACAAGAGCTGTAGCTACATCAGCCGTTTTTCAGGCTATAGCATCCATGCGTGACACATGTGCCACAGCTACTTGGGCTAATCTAATCCTCTCCCTATATAATCTACTCTCTCCTTTCTACTAATTTGGCCCTACTACTTTTTGCTCCTCCCTACCACACTGCTAATAATCTTTTTTCTCTTGCTCCTTTTCAAAGGCCAAGGACCCAGTATTTTTGTCCTGACTCCACCTGCCACAATGTACAGCAACCTGAAGCACAAGCCATTACATCAAGTAAAGGATCCCAGTAAGCTTCTACAGGCCTCTAAGGCACTAAGTTAATGTACATTTAAGTTTATTCAGCTGCAGTAAAGCTTAAAACTCTATTCTACCTCTTAGCTGATTTGCACATCACCAACCCCGCCCATCCAGCTAACAGGAAGTTAAAAATAATCTCTCTACTTCCCCACGTCTAACCACCTTCCCCTATCCTGCTCATTTCCCACCCACACTATCTCCCAAACTAGAACTAAAATAGACTTTAGAATCATATTATTTCACTACTTCCCCCCACGCCCTTCTTGCAGTCTTAAACCACCTTAAAGCCCTCCATTCAGTTTCAGCCATAATACTCCATAAGAGAGTCACTTACAGGAACAAGCTTTGCAATTTCCCACCTATTGTAAGATTAAACTGTC
>NC_056736.1:406992809-407000309 GCF_019279795.1 Protopterus annectens
CAATAGAGACATGGCTGAGAGAAGCCACCCCCCCCCCCCCTAAAAAAAAAAAAACTCTTGTTTTTCTCGGCAAAACTAATTTCATATGACTTTAAAATATTCTCTCAGGATAACACAGAAATTGAAACTGTTCCCACAGCTAAGCAACTAGGCATTACCATAGACAACAAACTAAATTTTGAACGCCACATCTGCAATAACATTAAAAAAACACATCAAGCTAGGAACACTCTGTAGACAAAAAACTTTCTTGGACAACTCCACCAGATAAACCCTCGCCAACATGTATTTGCTTCCCTCTCTTTTATATGCAACCCCCTTGTACACAAATTTACTTCTCTTAAAAAACAAGCACCAATCCTGCTACCATAAAATTGATAAATTTGCCACATGCTTCTCCTACCGTTCTCATCACTGCCTAACTGTGAAAGTACTAAACTGGTTCGAACTCGCACACCACCTAAACCTAGTTCAGCTGTCTTCTACACATAAAATGATATGTACACCTGATGGTTGTCCAGCCCTCAAATCTGTCCTAAAACCCTACATCCCTACCAGAGCCCTCCTCTCTGAAAACAACTCCTAACCATCTGTATTCCAAACAAAAGAGCTAGACAGTACCTATATTCATGCTACCGCCAAGCTCTGGAACTCTCTGTCAGCAGACATTACTACTACTGAGTGTTTTGCCAGCTTCAGACACACCGTAAAAAACATTTTCTTTGTAGTCAGACCTGCCTCAGTTCCTTCCCTAACAGGTGAATTCCATCCACTGTCTAGGGCCTTTCCTTTCTGCATCTGGAGATCCCTAGACCATGAATTTCATCCACTAATCCTTACCATATCGAGCTAAGAAACTTTGTATTTCTACCCCCTTAACTATTCCCATCCTACACCACAATTCTTGTAAGCATATGCTTGCTTCTAATATTCTGACCCTCTGCCTGACCCTCACTCTTTACCTTAATCCTACATGATTAAAAAAAAAAAAGTAATGTACCATGTTACTTTTGTTTAGTATTGCCTATCTAGTATATGCTTTATTGTTGTATCTACCTCTCTGTACTTAAGTATTCATTACTTATTTAATGTGTGCTTTAGTACTTGCTGTTGTCTTCATGTATCATGTCTTAACTTTCATGTATCATTTAGAGCTTTTCTCTCTGGGCCTCTACTGAAAATGGGTTCCTGACCCAGTCTGACATTCTTGGTGAACAAATGTTAAATAAATAAATAACCTCCATACCTTTATTACTCATTACGAATTGGATCTGGTTTTCAGAGGTAGAGCATCATTTGTCTCAATAGTGCTTAGGAGTATCCTTCCTTAGTCCACCTAGGAAATAAGGTAGCTGGGGACTCTATTGGCAACTTCAGATAAAGAAGTTATGTACTCACCATAATGTTTCATCAGAGTTGTCGATTTTCATGTATCCCTCAACTTCTCACTCTCCAACCCCTACCTAATTCTTTTAGAAGAATGGGTGATGTTTACCTTATCACAACCTGGCTGATTATTTTTAATGGTGACTGACCCATATATGGTCCCTGTTGAGATATAAAATCTTCTTTCCTTCTCTTCTTCTGTTTATTCTGTTAGCAAACTTGATCTGAGGTAATGAACCAGTTGCATTATAGGTAGAGGGGGAAGCTTGAGAGATTTTGGTTGCCGTGATCTTTAGCAAGTAGCTGTGTCAGTTGCAAGGGATTGTAACCGAACACGTCCATTGAGGATACGTGAAAATCGACAACTCAGATGGAATGTTATGTTGAGTACATAATTTAATTTTTTATTTAACTGATTTTAATGTCTTAGGGGAGTTTACTTTCTTATGAGGTTCAAGTGGACACTGAATAAATCGAATCAGTAGCGTATGCCATCTGTGTACTTCAAATTAGTCAAGTCCCAGTTAATTTTTGATTTAAGACAAAAAGAAAATAAAAAGCCGGCGCAAGTCCATGATCATACCCATCTGCACCACACCAAAGCTTGGAAGTAAAAAGGCTTTCCCTTCTGTCACACAGCTTGCGTTCCTGGTGAATCTGTAGACACCAGCTGTTTCCAGGTGTGCAACAGCTAATACATTGAGTTTAGGTAATCAACACAACACGACAGAGTCTAGAACCGGTAGAAGCAGCATTGTTTTGTGCTATACACCCCCACTAAAGTGCATGCAAGCCACACCCCTGCCTGGTCTTGAAAGGTGTTTAATAACATGATTGTCCGAAGGACTATAGCAAAGTTCATACCTTGGTTTCTGTCCCTCTGCACTGTGGACCCAGCTGCATGCTCGCATCCAATGCTTTCAGCATTCTGAATGAGCATTTCTTCCCTCCTTATGTAACCTTGATGTGAAGTACCACCTGTTTGATCTCTCATCTTATGCCATCTCTGCAATTCTGTCATTATTCTGAGAACCTTCTGTCACCCTTCTTCACACCACCATTCTTCCTCCTTTCTCCTATCATCTCCTTATTTCCTTCTTTATTTCTTCTTCCTCTTTGATCCTTATTCTTTTTATGTGTGTGTACCTTGTATGGATAACATACAGATTTCAGTATCTTTTTATATGTTATCCTACTTTAATACATTGTAGTAGAACCCAGGGTTGGGGGTTGGCATAATAGTTAATGTGTTTATCTCACAGATCCAAAGTGCAGGGTTTTATTCTCACATTTGAAGAGAAATTAGGTTTAATATGGCCTGAAAGGGCATCTAGCTTGGTACTTACCTATAAGTCTAAAACTGGTGTTTAAATTATCTTCCCCTTTACTTTTCTTGTGTCTCCATCAGTTCCCTTTTTTCCATCAACGAGTTTGCCCCTTCCTTACAAAAGGGAGGGGCATATCCAACTTGAATGGAAGCGAGAAAGGGCTTAAGTTTCTGCTGCTTGAGTGTTTAAGTCTTAATAATTTAGATTTTCTTCATCAGATCACTGTTGCAGTAACCATTACATGGAATGTATCCTGCAAAAGATACCATATATCCGGGCAGTCTACAAAGCTTTAGACAAATTCCTCACCCCGCCATATGTCTGCTCTTAGCATTAGCAGAAGTGCTAGTATAAGAGGGGTGTGTAGATGTGTCAAAACTCAACTTCCTGGCTGCTAGTCTGCATATACTGACTCTTGGAAACATCATGTCTACTATTTATGTATGTGCACTCTGCTTTAGAGCACTGTCTTGAGGCAGATAAGTACCCCACTGGGGACTCTTTCTACTTCTTTGCAAAGTTTTTTCGGTATGCTTCAAAGATATATACATACAGTGGATATAAAAAGTGTACAAACCCATGTTAAAATGCCAGGTTTTTGTGATATAAAAAAATTAGACCACAATGAATAATTTCAAAACTTTCCCCAGCTTTAATGTGACCAATAACCTGTACAATTCAATTGAAAAACAAATCTGTTAGGGGAAAAATATAAAAATTAAAAAACGTACAATACGCTGGTTGCATAAGTGTGCACACCCTTAAACTAATCTGAAAAAGAAATTCCAAGACAAGGATGAGGCTCCTCAGCTGCAGCAAATGTCCATAAAATCACAAAAAACAAAAGGCAGCCAAAACACGACAATAAGAAGCAGACTATTTATTAGAAATAAAATGAAAAAATCCAGCAAGGCCAAGCGCTTTCACATTCAAAGGGAATGCTTCATCAGACTGTTAAACTAATACTTTGTTGAAACACCTTTTGATTTAATTACGGCATGCAGTCTTCTTGGGTACACAACTGCCACAAATTAAAGAGACTCTGATTAACCCCAAATAAAGTTCAGCTGCCCTAGTAGGATTTTCCTGTCATTTACTCAGTTGACTGCTACAGCAAAAGCCATGGTTCGGAGAGACCTTACAAAGCATTAAAGGGATCTCATTGTTGAAAGGTATCAAGCAGGAGAAGGGTACAGAAACATTTCCACAGCATTGGATATACCATGGAACACAGTGAAGGCAGTCATCAAAAAGTGGAGAAAATATGGGACAACAGTGATGTTGCAAAGAACTGAACGTCCTTCCAAAATTGATGAAAAGACTAGACGAAAACCGGTCAGGAAGGTTGCCAAGATACCTACAGCTTTACATGCAGATATGCTGGGTTCCAATACCCAGAATGATGCCTCAGTACAAACAGAAAATGATTGACCTTAACAATTGGCTTAGTTTCTGTTGTCATTCCAGGGGGATCCAGTGCCTGACAGCCTGGCAAGATATGATTGACAGACCACGATGCTTTGGTAGAGATGGCCTGCAGCTGTCTCACTTGGGATTCAGGTTTCTGGCAAATGCTCTTGCTTCCCCCAGAATGCCTTTTTTAGGAAAAGTCATGAGGTTGATACTACCAACATAAAAATCTCAACAAAATGCAAATTATAGGTCATGCTGCTAAACGCTAGGAGTCCAAAAATGAACTGCATTCATTGCAAGCATTCTTAACCCTGGAAGATGTTGACATTTGTGTAGTCACAGAAACCTGGTTCAAAGCTGTGGAGAACACCCCAGCCTTACCTGGTTACTCATCCTATCATACATTCAGATCTCAAAATGTGGGCAGCAAAGCCAAAGGAGGTGGAGTTTCAATATATATTATACACACAAACACACCTCCAAGCTGGTCAAACAGTAAAGGTGGTCAAACAGTATGACACAGGAGACACTCCAGGTGCAGTTAATCGTTGACAAGGCCCCTGTTCAAATTATAGCTAGCTACAGGCTCCCAAATTTGACTCGATGCTCACTCCACCTACCTGGGCCGCTTCAAATCTTTCAAGATTCACCCCTTTACTCTGATCCTGGGTGACTTTAAATACCCAACCATAGACTGGAAAAAGTACTCATGCCAGAACACGAATGCCCAGAGATTCCTCAATTTGGTATTAACCAAGAGGTTTTTGGTGCAGTGGTGTGTCGCTGTGACTCTAGTTCAAAAGGTCATGGGTTCAATAATCTGTCTTACAAATTGGGTCACAGAACCCACAGTGTGAAAATAGTGGACTCCAAGTCAGACTGGCGACCAGTCACGAGTGGAGTCCCACAGGGATCTGTCCTGGGTCCTCTACTGTTTGGCATTTTCTACTCGGACGTCCAGGCCGACATGGAGGGGACTCTGGCTGACCAAGTTCGCAGACGACTGCAAGCTGGGAGCTATTATCTCCGCAAGTGATGTAGACATCCTACAGAAAGGCCTCACTTTAGACCAATGACTGGTGTTGAAACCAAGGCCTTAAGCTTAATGCCAAAAAATGTGTCGTCATCCCCTTTAGGAAAAAATTATTTCCCACTAATTACCACATCAATGGGAGCCCACTGAACACTAAAGGCATTATAAGAGATCTGGGGACACAGGTTGACAGCAACCTCTCCTTCGGCAACCACATTGCCACTGTGGTCAAAAGTCCTATGTGACACATCTCATTACCAAGGGTTTTGCATCCAGGAAGAAAGAGGTCATCATCTCGCTCAACTCTTCCTCATTAGGCCAGTCATCGTGTATAATGCCTCATTTGGCATGTACCTCACTAGACACATGCAGTAGCTGCAAAGGCCACAAAATTACCTCATGAAGAGGATCCTAGGCCTTAAACACATGTCCTACACAGACAGACTCAAAAAAAAAAAATACTCCAGCTATTCTCTCTCATATCGTCTACTAAGAGGCAATCTTTGCTTGACTTACAAAGCCATGTCTGATCCAGCTCTGTTAGAAATGCTACATCTAAAGAAATCCACATCCCTCCACACCACATGCTCCAGAGACCTTAACCTCATTACCACAATCAACAGAACATGCTGGAGGGACAGGTTCGTAACCCAGAGACTGCCAATGTTCTGGAATATACTTCCCATACATGTCAAGCAGAGCACCTCACTGGCCCTCTTCAAGACAAATCTTGATGAGTGAATGGGAAATAGAAAGTCCACCCCGGGAATCACTCCAGTAGCTCTAGTTGATAGAGGCACTGGGAGCTAACATCGGGCAGCACTATGCCAGGGCACTTTTGTGGGCTAGGCTTGTAAAGGCTCCAGGGCCATTAGCCTAGTACGCACATATGAACCTATGAGTAACCACTGCAACACCCATACGGTATCTTCCTCCCTGGTAAGATCTGACCATAAAGCAGTCACTTTCAAAAGTCACCATCTCCCGTGACCCCCTTCTAGCTAGGTCAAACAAAAAAACTCCTCCAAAGCGGATTACAACCCCCTGAGGGATGGTATAAACAGTTTCACAGCTCCGTCCCCCACTGTAGGAACTGGCACCAATGTCCAAATCTACACCAAGTACTATATGAGCATTTATGTAGATTCATGGAATGAGGAATACCTGACAGGACAAAAATCATCTCCGCAAGGAAGAGTACAAACTATATAAAAAATGGAAAAAATTGCTGTCCCGGACTAGGGAGGAGCAGGTGCCCAATTGGAAGCAATCTCTCCTTAGCCTGAACAAGCAAATAAGAGCACTAGTGAAATCCTCTGAAGCCAACCTCGAGTCCAAATTGGCCACATCTACTAGAGACGATCATAAGGCCTTCTACACATATGTGTGCAATCTCAAAGGAAGCACCCAGATCTGTTCAGAACTGGTGGTCAGGGACACCGCATACACAAATGCTGTAGGTATAGTCAATCTTCTGGCTGACAGATTCAGCAAAAAATTCTCCCTTGTCCCCCCATCAGTAAATCAGGAGATCCTCAGTAACTGCCCCCCCACCCATTATATCCAGGGAACAGGTCATCATTGCCCTCTCAAAGGCAAAAAATACAGCCTCCATGGGAGTCTATAACATCCCAGGCTGCATCCTACATGAAATCAGGCATGAACTTGCAACACCCATTAGGCACCCTATTTAACCAAAGCCTGAGTACAGGCTTTGTCCCAGCCGAGTGGAGGGCAGCCACTGTCTAACCTTTACACAAAGGTTGGAGCATCCACTGATCCAGGAAATTGTAGACCCATCAGCTTAATTAGCCTGATCTGCAAGGCCATGGAACGGATTATCATGGACCTCATTAACAGGCACATTGTCAACTTCCAAACTCACAACCCCACATAGTTTGGCTTTGTCAAGGGGAGGTCATGTCTGTTAAATTTGGTTGACTTCTTTGAGATAGTCACCAAAGCCATGGACGAGGGGAAGATGGTGCACATCGCCTACCTTGACTTGGCCAAAGCCTTCGACACTATTACCCACTCGGGCATAGTAGATAAATTCTCTCAACTAGGCATCAATCCTTATGTTACCAGATGGGTAGCAAACTGGCTCACTGATGGAACCCACCTAATCAAATTAGGGGAAGCTACCTCAAGCAGTAGACCCATAACAAGTGGCGTACCCCAGGGATCGGTCTTGGGCCTCTGTTATTTGGGATATACTTCTCTGAGGTACAGGTCCAAACCAGTGGCTATGGCTGACCAAGTTTGCAGATGACTGCAAGCTGGGTGCAGTCATCAGTTCCCCAAGTGATGTGGACATCCTACAGGAGGGTCTCACCCAAA